>NC_057715.1:40680182-40686675 GCF_004010195.1 Chiloscyllium plagiosum
AGACCATCAGGCCCCGGAGACTTGTCAACCTTCAGACCTAACAGTCTCTCCAACACCAAATCCTGGCAAATATAAATTCCCTTAAGTTCAGGTCCTTCAGCCACTGTTACCTCAGGGAGATTGCTTGTGTCTTCCCTAGTGAACACAGATCTGAAGTACCCATTTAATTCCTCTGCCATTTCTTTGCTCCTAGTAATATATTCCCCTGTTTCTGTCTTCAAGGGCCTAATTTTTGTCCTAACCATATTTTTGCCTTGCACATACCTAAAAAAGCTTTTACTATCCTCCTTAATATTCTTGGCCAGTTTACCTTCGTACCTCATTTTTCCTCTGCGTATTTCCTTCTTAGTAATCCTCTGTTGCTCTTTAAAAGCTTCCCAGTCGTCAGTTTTCCCACTTATCTTAGCTATGTTATACTTTTTCTCTTTTAACTTTATATGTTTCTTTACTTCCCTCGTCAGCCACGGCCGCCCATGCCTCCTCCTGGGATCTTTCTTCCTTTTAGGAATGAACTGATCCTGCAACTTCTGCATTATACACAGAAATATTCGCCATTGTTCCTCCACTGTCAGCTCTGCTAAGGTATTGCATCATTGAACTTTGGCCAGCTCCTCCCTCATAGCTCCATAGTCCCTTTATTCAACAGAAGTACTGTCACTTCCGACTGTACCCTCTCCCTCTCAAATTGCAGATTGAAGCTTATTGTATTATGGTCACTACTTCCCAATGGCTCCTTCACTTCGAGGTCTCTGACCAATTCTGGTTCGTTACACAATACCAGATCCAGAATTGCCTTCTCCCTGGTCGGCTCCAGCACCAGCTGCTCTAAGAATCCATCTCTGAGGCACTCCACAAAGTCTCTTTCTTGAGGCCCAATACCATCCTGATTCTCCCAGTCTATCTGCATGTTAAAATCCCCCATAACAACTGTCGTGACATCTTTGCAACTACATAAATTCCAGTGTTGACTTCTTTGAGGGCTTACAGAGTTTCAGAACACTACAGAGGAACAGGTGAGGAACAAGTCTAACCTGGGTAAGACTTCCTTTTATGTTTTGAAGTCTTCTAATTTTTTTTCTCTCTTGTGGATTCCATTACATGCCACTAATTTGTGACCAATTTGGCGTCTCCACCACAGTCAGTTGCTGTAAGAATTCATAGTTTGATGAAATGGTTATCTTTGCCTCTGCTAGTAGTTTATGGTCTGCGATGGGTTCTTCTTAACTATAAGTATCTGTGGCTGATTCTGGTAGGTTTCTTTACTCTCCAATTGTACATAGTCCTGTCCTCTGTAAGTACTTCTCTCCGAGATAGATCTTATTCTACCTTTTCTTGAACATGACTGTTGATATCGCTTTTAGATCTTAATATATGTCATTACCTCAATACATATCCATCCTCATTATATTAGACTCAACACTCTGTTGTGTGACACAGGACTTAGGTTAGAAATCAAACTACATGTTTTTTAAAGCGAATAAGCCTGCACCTTTTACAGGAAAGTTGTGCATTTTGGCAGGTGCCGAAGTATACTTTGAAGGAGCTTAGATCCTGAGAAATTCACAGGAAATAAGCAGATTGACAGAAGCATGGATTTATGGGAAAACCTCATTTAAACAGTTAGCAGAATTAGTTGCTATAGGTAATGCCTTTGATGTAGTATCCATAGATTTTGAAATGGCTTACGATAAAGTGGCACATAACAATTTTATGTGTAAAAATAGGTAGAGTACATGGAGTAAAAGGAACAGTAGTAACATTGATACAAAATCTGCTGAGTGACAGGAAACAGTGAGTATTAGTTAATAAATGATTTTCAGGCTGGAGGAAGGTTCATAGTTGAATTCTGCAGATGTTATTGAGAAGATCCCTGTTCTTCCTGATCTGCATCATTTGAATATCTACATTATCCTCATAATTCACTATACTTCCAAATTTCATATCATTCACAAATTTTGAAATTGTGGCCACAAAGTACAGTAAGGTCTTGGTCAGTGATTTGATGGTGACCACCAAAAAATGCTATTGAAGAATAAAATTCTCATCAGATTAGTCATGGCATGTGAAGATTTTTGATAGACCAAGAGAGGTGGAATTAAAAATGCAGACATGAACAAAGGCTGAATCGTAGCTCTCTACAAAAAGGAAAAGTGGCCAATGGACAGCAGTGTCCGGAAAGAATTTGGATGGGGAAAAGAGAATTTCTAAAAACAGAGAATCTAACTCCAAAAGCTAGAGTCAGTGGAGCACGTGGATTTAAACTGTTGATACAATGACGTCACTCTTTGAGCCCTTAGAAACTATGGAAATCATAACTCATTATTATTCATTAAACTTGTTGAATGCTTTCTGCAACCTTTGATTCACTCCACCCTATAGTTTTTGTTAATTATTCTCTGCATGCTATGTTAAATGCTCATGTAATGAAGGGTATAGAACTAGATGATATTGCTTTTTAATTAGGTCTTTTTTGCGGTTTAATAATCTTGTAAATCTTTTTAACTTGAGTGTGTTTTGTCAATAAACACACAAACAAAAACTGAAACAAAAGGATCTGTTTGTTTATTTCTCGATATTATGCATGATTGAGCAATACAAAATTGTAATTTAAAACTGGTCTCTGCTGTACAAGGCTCAAAACTGAGGAGAAGAATGGAATTTCTTCATCCTTTTAGATTGGTTGCAGCAATGGTGATGATAAATGAAATTAAGCATAAGAGAGAATGCAGAGAAAAGTCATGCAAAAGGTTCCAAGGTTGGCTTTCAATGATATAGCTTGATCGGGAACGTTGGGACTTTTTCAAAAGCAAAGAGGTGGTTGAGAGGAGGTTTCAGTGATGTATTCAAAATCATGCCGAATTTTGACAGGACATACAATGAAAGGTTGTTCATCAGTGGAGGAATCAAGAACAAGGTCACAGAAACCATTTCATATCACACTGTTTGATAAAGCAGTTGAGCTCTCTGGGATACATACTTCAGAACACCTGTACAGTGCACATCAACATATTACTTACTACACACATGCACGCGCACACACACACTCATACTTGTATTTTTAAGATTCTTTTTGACTTTCAAGTCTTTTCATGGACTTATAGAGTATAGAGCTGTACAGCATGCAAACTGAAACTTTGAACCAACTCATCCATGCTGACCATCCTAAATTAATCTAGTCCAATTTGCCTGCATTTGGCCCATATCCCTCTAAACCCTTCCTATTCATAAACTCATCCAGATGCCTTTTAAATATTGTAATTGTACCAGCTTCCACCATTTCCTCTGGCAGCTTATTCCATACCACACAATGCCCTCTGTGTGAAGTAAGTTGTCTATTAGGTCCCTTTTAAATCTCTTTCCTCTCACCTTAACCTATGTCCTCTAGTTTTGAACTCCCCCACTCTGAGGAAAAGACCTTGGCTATTCATTCTATTAATGCTCATCATGATTTTATAAATCTCTACAAGGTCACCCCTCAGCCTCCAATGCTCCAGGGAAAATAGCTCCAGCCTATTCAGAGTATCCTCATAGCTCAAACCCTCTGACTCTGGCAACATCCTTGTAGATCTTTTCTGAACCCTTTCAAGTTTCACAATAACCTTCCAATAGCACGAAAACCAGAACTGCATGCAATATTCCAAAAGTGGCCTAACCAACGTCCTGTACAGCTGCAACACGACCTTCCAACTCCTATATCCTATGCACTAGCCAATAAAGGCAAGTATATCAAACTTCACTATCGTGTCTATCTGGGATTCCACTTTCAAGGAATTGTGAACCTGACTCCAAGGTCTCTTTGCTCATCAACACTCCACAGGACCTTACCATTAAGTATATAAGTTCTGCCCTGATTTGCCAAAATGCAGCACCACACATTTATGTAAATTAAACTCCATCTGCCACTCCTCAGCCTAGTGGCCCATCTGATCAAGATCTCGTTGTACTCTGAGGTAACCTTCTTTGCTGTCTACTACACCTCCAATTTTGGTGTCATCTACAAACTTACTAACCATACCTATATTCAAGTTATTTATACAAATGATGAAAAGATGACCAACACCGATCCTTGTGGCAAACTTTGAGTGTGTATGTTTTGAGATCTTTGCTTATCCCCCCTTTACTCAGTCGTAATATCTCAGGTAGTGGCCAAGCTATCAAATTCTTGAAATGTTTATGGGCTAAGGAGACAAATATTTCCAAAAGAAAGCTAAAAACATACAAATCTCATCTACACCTATTTTTCTCTAGAATGTGCATAAATACCAGATTGATCTAATCCATTGATCCATGCCTAAGGTGGGTTATTCCCATAATTGTATTTCCTACCTTCAGCAATTTGCTCATTAAATTTTACACATCCAATAATCAATGTCCCATATCGTTCAGCAGCTCTGGAGAAACTTTATTTTTCAATGCTATATTTTCATCTCTAATTCTCATGATCCCAAAGGAAAGACTGCAGTGGAAATCAAGCAATGCTATTCCACATATTGTTTCAAATGAAAAACAAAACTAAGTTAATCACTAGAATGGTCAATCTCTAACTTTAACTACCATCTAATAAAACTCCCAACAGGCTAATCAAAACTTATTTATTATTACCAATTAATCCCCTAATATATGGTGAATAAATTACTGATATGCAAACTTAAACTATGACCGAATTATATCCAGATGCTACATATTCATTCACAATTAAAGCTGACAAGAAACACAGTTTAACAAGGATAACATGTTTGGAAATCATAGGCAAAAACAAAGAAATTCTATGGATCAAGAGTTCAAATTACAAGAAGAATGAAATAATTTTCTAATACTGTTGTTTTTTGGCAATGATATCACATTGTTGTCAACCACGGCAATCCTCAATTTAGTAACTAGCTAGTTTTAACCTAGGTCTTTTCTATGATTCCTTTTTCAAATCTTTTAGTGCGGGTTTTCTTGACTCTGAGGGTAAAGCAGGGAGATCCGACTTGCTTGCAATCTTGTGATGGTCTGAGTTCCACTGCTCCTTTCTCGCAATTCTGTGATACATTTCTCTTTTAAACCAGTCGGAAAGCTGCTACTGAGCAGTTGTTATTTTTCAATGCACAGGCACCTGGTGCTAGCTGGTCTCACAAAAAGATCAAATCCATTTCTTTAGAAGTTCCGTGCTCGTGTATCCAATAAATAAATATAATTTAGTCCTAATTTTGGTTCAAATTGTTAAAAGAAAATCTTAGTTCATTCAGTGCAATACAGTAGTCCAAACTTCCATTTTCCAATTTAAATTTTAATTAAAACACAGGCAATTATTCCACATTAGCGGACAGCGGTGTTTTCCCTTTCACAGAAGGAGCGGGAGCAGCGGGGGAAGTGACGAGGACCAGAGGGACAGCCGGGAAGGAAAGCAGTGACCATATATATCAGCAAGGTGGCTAAATCCGAGACTCTACTACTGTAGAGTCTCCCACCCTCCCTCCCTCCTCCTCTAAACTAATAATAAGACCCGTTGTGGTAAGTAGATAAGTGCTGTATTTTGCTTGTTCTATTCTTTAGATCTAGTTTTTTTTTAAAAGGTTACTTTAGGAGGGATGGCAGTGAAAGCAGTGCAATGTTCCTCTTGCAACATGTTTGAGGTGAGGGATGCCATGGTTGTCCCGGCTGATTACACTTGCAGGAAGTGCACCCATCTCCAGCTCCCCCAAGACCGTGTTAGGGAACTGGAGCTGGAGTTGGATGAACTTAGGATCATTCAGGAGGCAGAGGGGGAGATAGATCGGAGCTTTAGGGAAGCAGTAACTCCAAAGTTTGCAGACAGATGGGTGACAGTGAGGGGGACTGGGAAGAAGCAGCCAGTGCAGGGACCCCCTGCGGCCGTTCCCCTCAAGAACAAGTAAACCGTTTTGGACACCTGTGGGGGGACGACTTACCAGGGGTAAGCAATGGGGTTCAGGCCTCTGGCACGGAGCCTGTCCCCGTTGCTCAGAAGGGAAGGGTGGAGAAGAGCAGAGCAATAGTTATTGGGGACTCGATAGTTCGGGGCACAGATAGGCGGTTTTGTAGGGGCGAGAGAGACTCACGTTTGGTATGTTGCCTCCCAGGTGCAAGGGTACGTGACGTCTCTGATCGTGTTTTCCGGGTCCTTAAGGGGGAGGGGAAGCAGCCCGAAGTCATGGTCCACATTGGCACCAACGACATAGGTAGGAAAAGGGCTGAGGATGTTAGGCAGGCTTTCAGGGAGCAAGGTTGGAAGCTCAGAGTTAGAACAAACAGAGTTGTTGTCTCTGGTTTGTTACCCGTGCCACATGATAGAGAGTCGAGGAATAGGGAGAGAGAACAGTTAAATGCGTGGCTACAGGGATGGTGCAAGAGGGAGGGATTCCGGTATTTGGATAACTGGGGTTCCTTCTGGGGAAGGTGGGACCTCTATAAACAGGATGGCCTGCACCTGAACCAGAGGGGCACCAGTATCCTTGGCGGGAGGTTTGCTAGTGCTCTTGGGGGGGGGGTT
>NC_057715.1:40689245-40698214 GCF_004010195.1 Chiloscyllium plagiosum
CCAGGTTAATAGTGCGGTGAAGAAGGCATATGGATTACTGGCTTTTATTGGTAGAGGAATTGAGTTCCGGAGCCCTTAGGTCATGTTGCAGTTGTATAAGACTCTGGTGCGGCTGCATCTGGAGTATTGTGTGCAGTTTTGGTCGCCATATTATAGGAAGGATGTGGAGGCACTGGAACAGGTGCAGAGGAGTTTTACCAGGATGTTGCCTGGTATGGTAGGAAGATCGTATGAGGAAAGGCTGAGGTACTTGGGGCTGTTTTCATTGGAGAAAAGAAGGTTTAGGGGTGACTTGATAGAGGTGTATAAGATGATTAGGAGTTTAGATGGGGTTGACCATGAGAACCTTTTTCCACGTATGGAGTCAGCTATTACGAGGGGGCATAGCTTTAAATTAAGGGATGGAAGGTATAGGACAGATGTTAGGTGTAGATTCTTTACTCAGCGAGTCGTGAGTTCATGGAATGCCCTGCCAGTAGCAGTGGTGGACTCTCCCTCTTTATGGGCATTTAAACGGGCATTGGATAGGCATATGGAGGATAGTGGGCTAGTGTAGGTTAGGTGGGCTTGGATCGGCGCAACATCGAGGGCCAAAATACTGCGCTGTATTTTTCTATGTTCTATCACTATTCATTTTCCCCTTCAAAACAGTAATCAAACATATACATGCAGTCCCAATTATTAACACATCATGTTTCCCAGTTCACTTTGACCCATTATAGTGTTAGATGTTTTATCACTTCAGAATGATCTCAAATTAAAATAGCACTACCTTTCAGCTGACAGGTTTTGTTCATGTTCAATTTATTTCTCCCCCCAAAAAAAAAAATTCTTTGATGCTCAACAACTATCTAGACTTTTTTTCCATTAGTTTTTTTGTTTGAAAATTAAAATTTTATTATCCCCTTAAACCTCAGGTAAATTTTCCTTTGAGTACTTGAAATGGCAACCCATATCAATCTTTTCTATCATTTTCAATTTCAAGAACAATTGTTCCCAGTCATGGTGGTTTTAAATGGTAACAGAAGTGTTTGCTATGAGTTTAGCAGCTAAATACCATACTTGTCAAATTCAGAATAAGTCTTCTTCAGAGCGGAAAGGTGCTGGAAAATATTGTTTTTATGCCTTAGAGAAATGAGTAGGTGGAACTTGATCCTTATCTCCCCACTTCGACAGTAAGTTTGACTATTTTCAGTACTTTTCATTTCTGAAGAAAACTTAAAACAGTAATTCTGTGACTATCTCCATGGATGATGCTAGACCTGCTGAGTTTCTCTACCAGTATCCAGATTATTTTTATTCAAGTATCACGTCTCTTCTCACACACTTTGTCTTGAAAAATCAGAAATAGTCCAAATGGTTAAGAGCAGATCTTTAAAGTTTTCTGAATTTTAAAAAAAATGTTGTCAAAACACTATGCTTTAATTTCCAAAACTGTTTCTTTTTGCTGCAATCAGTATTCATGGGGAGCTGGAAACCATTATCACCTGTTATTGTGATTATGATTAGTAGACCAAGTGGTTAAATTGTCCTAATAGATCTGTGAGATTAAAATCTTAAATCAACACTTAGCAGAAAGAATAAACTTAGATGATTGTTTGTGATTTGAGGGTTAAATTTTTCATGCAATTATGTTATATTTTTGTAATGTACATCTCTTAAAGAAATAAAAAGCAAATTGTATTTTAAATAGTATTCTTGATCAAAGTGTGTCAGCATTTGTAAAAACAAAACTTCTTCTTCAATTCTGACTGGGAAAAGTTTATCTTTCACTGCAGAGAATGGTGAATCATAAATTGGCTTTTGTTAACTCATGTAGTGCTCATCTAGAGTAGTGCAGGCAGCAGCAATGGCTGTCCTCCTTATGCACCTCAATGGCTTTCCTCAATGACAGATTTTGTGGCAGCAAGATTCTTGCTATATGCATACTGTCCACAACCAGGCTAGGTTATCAGCATATTGGGTCTGTCACTCAATGACCCAAGTTTAAAGTCGTAACGGTGGAATGTCACAGAATGGAGCAGCTTGACTGCTGCGAGAATACTGTGTATTCGCCTGCAAGGTTTGCTGCACATGGCTGCACTTCAACTGCATCTTTGATGATATCCCCAAGTTTAGGTGCAGTACTTGCCTTTTTGTAAATCAGACCTGGCAATGATGGGGAATCCCATGACACTGGTAAGGTCACGTACATGCTCTATCTGCTGCTCTCTAAAACAAGGGAATTTTGTTCTTTATTCCATCCTGGAAAGTGAGCATCACTGACAAAATCAGAATTTATTGCCAATTTTTTATTAACTTTAAACCACTCTCTTATATTGCTGTCATCCATTGATCCAGGTATTTACACAGTACCATTAAGGAGGTATTGTCAGGATTTTGACCTTGTGGCAGTGAAGGAATTCAACATATTTCTGATTCAGGATCTGCACATAACTGTGTTATCATGTGTCTTGTGCTCTTGGTCTTCCTGGTGGGAGATATCAAAGTTTAGAAGGTCAAAATAGTTTTGATAAGTTGTGGCGATACATCATGTAATTGTTCTTTGTTAATGCATGGAATGGAGATATTGTTGGCTGAATCAGCATTTATTATCCAGAGAACAGTTATGAGTGATCTACATTCTGTAAGTCTAAATTTATAT
Source organism: Chiloscyllium plagiosum (assembly GCF_004010195.1). NCBI lineage: Eukaryota > Metazoa > Chordata > Chondrichthyes > Orectolobiformes > Hemiscylliidae > Chiloscyllium > Chiloscyllium plagiosum. The sequence goes on from NC_057715.1 coordinate 40,691,890, forward strand.
GTCGTTCAGACTGGGTAAGGACAGCAGTTTCATTCTCTGGATGACATTAGTGAACTGGGTGGTTTTTTTTTCTGCACAATGGATAATAATTTCATGGCCATCATTAGACTCTTAATTGCAGATTTTTAAAAAAATTCAAAATGGTACCTATTGCTGACACAATGCACTAATGGGGGAAGAGTGTGGTTTCTTTAGCAATCAATGTAATATCAGTCAGTTGAGCTGCTTTGTCTTGAAGAACATTAAGATTCTTGTATGTTGTTAGAGCAGCACTCAACTACCAAATTATTCCATTATACTCCTGACTTGTGCCTTCTGATGGGAGACAACCATTGAGGAATCAGAAGGAGATTAACTCAGGATGAAGTTCCCAGCTTCTGACCTACTGCTTTAGCCATATTATAGATATGATAGAGTAAACAAGGCATAGCAAAAGACCACATGCCAATGTTTATATTTTGTTTAAACCTCTTTCCAAACCTCTTACCAGTCATCACCCTCTGTCCTTTTTCCTGTAAATGGAACTATCTCCAAAACTATTTCAAGCATTCCTAAGGTGAAGGGAGATTCACTGCCTCATTATTCTTTGAGAAAACAATATCTTTGATTCGTCATTGGACTTCTTTGTTAATATCAAATATTGACTGCCTCTTATTATTCACTACACAAGGAAACATTCTCACTGTATCCACTTGATCAAAATCTTTCAGAATTCTAAACACCTCTACTCAATCACTCAGCACTATTATTTGTTCAAGAAAAGTGATTCAGATTGTCAGTTGTTTCCTGGTGTGCATATCTATACACACTTCTGATCTAAGTGGCTCAGTTAAATTTCTGATTAATCATAATTCCAAAGGTAGAGAAATCAGAGGTGGTGATTGTTTATTGTCAAAGGAAGGTGTTTAAATTGTCTCTTGCTGAAGATGGCCACTGCTTAGCAATTTTGTATTGCAAACATTATTTATCACTTGCCAGCTCAAGCATAAATGCCATCCAGTCTTGCTGCATTTGGATAAGGACAGCTTCACCACCTGAGAAGGTGAATGATGTTACATTATAGGTAATTATCAGCAGACATCCACACTTTGAGTTTATGGCTATTGTCATTTATAAAATAAGTGATGATGATTGGGCCTAGAACACTTCAAAGAGGAACCCTAAAGTGACACCCTGGGTCTGACTGATATTCAACAAACAGAAGCATGATGTTTTTTTGTAGCATGTTTTATTCCAAGCCATAGAAAGGTACTTCTAATTTCCATTACTCTCTGATGTCACACTCAGTGGAATTTGGCTTTAATATCAATGATTATTACTCTAAGCTCACTTCCAGAATTCAACTCTCTCGTTCATTTTTGGAAGAAAACTATGATGCTAAAGTTAAAAATCACAAAACACCAGGTTATAGTCCAACAGCTTTAGTTGGAAGCACACTCGCTTTCGGAGCGACGCTCCTTCATCAGGTGATTGTCTGATGAAGCTAGTGTGCTTCCAATTAAACCTGTTGGACTATAACCTGGTGTTGTGTGATTTTTAACTTTGTACACCCCAGTCCAACACCGGCATCTCCGAATCATAATGCTAAAGATGTGACATTGAGGACAAAAATGACCTCCACATTTCTTGCTGAACATGTTTGCAAATGTTTCATTCATGTGTTTTGCACCAATGTGCTGGGGTTCCCAGTTATAGAGGACAGGGTCAGTTTATTTGAATAAACCTGTTAGACTATAACCTGGTGTTGTGTGACTTCTGTCTTTGCCCAACACTGGCACCTCCACAACATTGAGGACAAGGATATAGAAGCTGCCCCTTCCTTGAGATTCGTTATGTCAGGATCTTTCCAGTCTGAGAGAAGACAATGTCTCCAATTTGTTTTTGCAGATTTCCATACACTATTTTGGAAGAGAATTTACTGAAATTTTATATACAGGAGAGGGTAATGCATTTGCTAAGTGCCAAACTGGTAAAGCTGTAGCACAGGTCCACAGTCAAGAGATGAGATCTATATTCTTTAATCCAGTCAGTTGGTAAATGGTGGAGTTCTGCCAGATTTATTGAATGGTGTATTCTCAACACATGTTCCAAGATGGAACTCCTGCCAATATTGGGGTCTTATCCTTGTCATTGGAAATTGAAGTGGGCACTGTGTCTGCCCAAAAGAATACTCCTGACAGAAGGACAGCCACACAGAATAGATCAGTACACCTGTCCCCTTCATTTTAACTCCATTGTTGCTATCTTCTTGCTAGATATGCAGTCATAAATCTCCCAAAGCATAATAAGCACTAATTCTGGGCAGTGTGCCTCCTTCTCCATTTGCTATTCATTTTAGTTCAACAATGTCCACACCTCCTTCTTTTGGAATGTATTTGTATTCAAAACATTTAATGTCAAACACAAATCCACAATGCTTTCAAGTAGGTATTCATTGCTAAAGCCATGCAACTTCACAAATTCACGACACAGCCTGGTTAGTTCTGCATGCTGCTGCAGCTGTACCCACCCTTAATGTGCTTGACGGAAACATTCATTTTGCATTTTGAAAAGTTAGGTAATTTCACGTAAGGCAGGTTTAGTTGGTATTTAACCAAGGGACGAATCTCTTTAGTGAGGGACTGTGCATTGCCACTAACGATTAGTTTGTGGCCAGAAAGGAATTTCAAATGAAGTGGTAAAATGAAAATTCATGAGGACACTTGAAATATGCATCCCAAGATGCCAATTTTGTTGCATTTTAAACATAATGGCCTGCACTTCACCGTTAACATTGAGGCTATAAGCATGCAGTGCAATAACAAGTAAATTGGACTTAAAGGAAAAGATAAAGAAAAATGTGAAATTCAATATTGCAGTAAATCTCAAAACGTGGCAAAATGTGGAGGAGAATTGACAAGGAAATCAGGAAAACAAAGAGAGACCATTAAAAATACTGACAAGTGGAAAAAAAAGGAAAGAAAAATGTTTTTATCAATACCGAATTATGTTAGGGCTGACTTTCAGACAGCATCTGGGAAACTTGTGGATGGGGCTGGGATTGTTTGGGCCTTCAAACAATATTTTTGTGTCTATTTTCACTAAAGTTGTATTTATTGCCAATGCCACCACTAGATGATGCAGTGACCAGCACACTCAGAAAATGATCAAAGTGGTTAAGTTGGACAGTAAACGATGGACCCAGCAATGTGGTTTGAGTGGGGAAGCTATCCAGCAGTGCTGGGGGCAGTGAAAGCAATGGTACCCCAGCAGCAAGTGGTTGGAGTGGCCAGTGGGATGACTTGGGGCAATGTTGATAATGTTGTAATGTTGATAAATCCCAGATATGGGTGAAATGCATTTTAGGTTGTAAGGGAAGCACAAGAATAATATCAAAGGCCCTGACCATCATTTTTAGTTTTCTTTGGTTAAAGTTGTGGTGGTAGAGGAATGGAGGAGCTGATGCTGTACAATGGTTTACAAATTGAGCAAGGATTAGGTTGAACATTTACAAGCTCGTTAGTCTTATCTCAACTGTCAGGAAAGTACCGGAAAATGTTTACAACATTGTGTACTTACGTCGCAGTAGCGACCACCTCATTGAAACCAAAAGAAAATATAATCTTTCAAACGAGATTTCAGTCTGGGATCTTACTTGTCCAGTAATAACATCAGCTGGGAGCATGACAACAAAAATGGTTTAGCTATGAAGCCCCAGGAGCTATGAGTTAAAAAAATTGCAGATGGTTAAAAAAAAGTGGGCCATGTGCTAGAAGAGTTCTGAAAAGAGAGTCACAATGGACTTAAAAAGCAACTCTCCAGAGATTCTCTCTGCCCAGACCTACTGAATTTCTCCAACACTTTGTGTTTTTCTATTAGTTGTAAATATATTTGGGAGCCTGAGGTGATGCATAGAGTGGACATTTTAAAGCACAGTAAAATATATATACATACAACCTAGTGTCATCTCTGCATAGATCCAAGATTGTAAAATAGTCGATAAATAATATTAGGCTGAAGCTGACATTTATTTGCTTAAGTCTGAGTTGTGTTGATGTTTTTGGAGAGATCTCTGCCACATGGAGTTGTGAGTTCTCTTTCCATATCTTACCAATCTTACATATCTTAACTATCTCTCCATCTTACAGCCTCCATTGTGTCTAATTCTAACTCCATAAGACCATTATCTCTTGCACTTGCGCCATCTTTGAAAGTGCTTTGTGTATCCCAATGAACACTCGCATTCTGAAGCTGCTCTAATGGATCAAAAATGTTTGCAGAAGATGTCAGAGAAGGGGAAGATGCCACCATTACAGTGACAACCATCTTGAGCTGCTGCAAAAGACAGGAGTCCTCTCCCAGAAGACTACCAGAGGAGGCCACAATATCAGACTCTGACAGCTTGGTCCAATGTTTCCACTTAGGTCCTTGATATCTCAGTGATCCGGAGAAATAGCCAGCAGTGCGATAAAGAGGAGCCATACCCTTCTCTCTGTGACCTGTCATTCACTCTATCTCTGTTACTCCATCTATTTCCCACAATGGACTATGTTCTATGCACTATCATGTCTGTGCAGAAAATCAAGCATCTATTTTTGTAATCCTATTTTGTTGCACCGGGGTCATGCATTTCAAGTAAACATCTAAATAATTCTTAAATGTGAAGGTCGCTGCTTTGCACCTATTTTGACAGTGAACCCCAGGTAGCCACCATCTTTTAACTAATAAATTCTTCCTTAAATCCCCTAAACATCCAGCTCCTCACATTAAAACTCTGTCACACTTATTGACCCCTCTACGAAGAGGAAGCATTTCTCTCTGTCTACCTTATCTATTCCCCTCATAAACTTGGACATTGTGATGAAGTTCCCCACCACAACCTTCCCTGCACTAAGAAAAACAACACCAGGTATCTAATCTTTCTTCATAACTGAATCCTTCTAGCCAAGGCAAAACTGTAGTCAATTTGTTCTGCGAGTCTAGAAGTCAAATGACACTGGTTACAGGTAAAGTGGCAACGCTCAGAAAGCTTGCGACTTCAAATAAACCTGTTGGACAAAGGTGTTATCAGACTTCTGACCTTGTCCAACCCAGTCCAATACCGGCACCTCAACAATTTGTTCTGCATTGTGCAATCATATCCTTCTTATGTTGTTGCAATCAGAACTGCACATAAGTACTCCAGCTGTGGTCTAACTATCATGTTCTGCAGCTCCATCATAAACTCCTTATTCATTCAATGCATTGACTAATGAAGGCAAGTATCCCATAAACCTTGCGTGGCTTCTTAAACATATACTAACTATTGCATAGAACATCTTGCCTGAACCAATTTCACCACTTGAACTTCCCACATTTCTACCGTGCATGGTGTTTGCACTGTCTCCTTACTCCTTCCATACACCTCACCAACTTCCACCCATCTGTACCAACATTTAACAACTGTACAATTCACTGTCATCTCTTTCCATCCCTCCCTTTCTCTGATTACAGGAGAAGGCAGAACAGGATGAGTCTGTGCTGTAGAGGGGGCTGGATATTAGGCTCTTTACCCCCTACGAAAGAACTCTGGCTCTCGCAGGAACAGACCAAAATGGCAGGGCATTTATGCCCAACAGAGTAATTACTACTCTTTATTCTGTTGCAATTTTTGTGTTAACCCCACTGTCAGTGTCAATAATCACACCACTTGTAACAACTAGCTACACACCTTCTCTCTCTTATGGCTCTCAAATACTACCAGTACGTCCACCATCTCAGCCGAGAAATGCCCCAGAAACTGTCCCCTCAGAGGACTGTCAGAGATGGGAGGCAGTAGCCTAGTAGTATTATCGCTGGACTGTTAAACAGGAGATCCAGGTTCAAATCCCACCATGGCAGATGGTGGGATTTGAATTCAATGAAAATCTGGAATTAAGAGTCTAATGATGACCATTGCCAATTGTTGGAAAAGCCCATCTGTTTCATGAACATCCTTTAAGGAAGAAAACTGCCATCCTTACTTGGTCTGGTGTACATGTGATACTAGACCCATAGCAGTGTGATTGACTATTAACTGCCCTCTGGGCAATTAGAGATGGGCAATAAATACTGGCCTAGCCAACAATGCCATTATCCCCTGAATGAATAAAACAAAGGTACCTGCTTAGCACCAGGCAGGATAGGAGCCTGTGGTGTTGGCAATCCTCCCTCCCCTTCCTAGAAATTCACCTGGACAGTCTCGGACTCCTCCCTCCCCTTCCTAGACAACACCTTCCACCCCGACCTCAAATTCACCTGGACAGTCTCGGACTCCTCCCTCCCCTTCCTAGACATTACCTTTCACCCCGACCTCAAATTCACCTGG
>NC_057715.1:40699256-40708319 GCF_004010195.1 Chiloscyllium plagiosum
TGGATGCTGCCTGACCTGCTGTGCTGTTCCAGCAATAAAGTTTCAACTTTGATCTCCAGCATCTGCAGACCTCACTTTCTCCTCCGTGTTGGCAATCAAGGACTTGGTCCACATTCTCAAGGAGAAACAGGGGACACAATGGGCCATAATTCCCACTCCACCACACCCCATCCAGTTTGAGCCATTTATCTGGCCCACTCAAAGTGTGGTTACAGCCCTTCTGACTAGTGACTAGTGACTTCACATCTTCCTGACTGCATTAGTCTTATTAATCATTACATGAGCCACAGGACTGACCATGATTCACTTCCAAGACCTCAAAGGTATAAAGCTAATGACAGGACCACCCAAGCAAACTGATTAGATTACTTACAGTGTGGAAACAGGCCCTTCGGACCAACAAGTCCACACCAACCCACCGAAGCGTATACCACCCAGACCCATACTCCTACATTTACCCCTTCACCTAACACTACGGGCAATTTAGCATGGCCAATTCACCTAACTTGCACATTTTTGGATTGTGGGAGGAAACCGGAGCACCCGGAGGAAACCCACGCAGACACGGGGAGAGTCGCCTGAGGCGGGAGTTGAACCCGGGTCTCTGGCGCTGTGAGGCAGCAGTGCTAACCACTGTGCCACCGTGCCGCCCACTGCTAACCATGGCAAAGCCCCTGAACTGATTGCAGATGTTGGCTTTGACCTATTGTGCCAGGACCTTTCATTGACAAATGCCTGAACGTATGTTTTTTAATTCGTTCATGGGAAATGAGCATTGCTGGTCAGCCAGCATTTATTGGACATCTCTAGTTTTCTCTGAGAAGGTGGTAGTGAGCCTCATTTTGGAATTGCTGCAGTCCATGTGCTGTAAGTAGATCCACAATGTCATTAGAAACAGAATTCCACTAAAGACTACTCTCCGAAGACTTGGGCTGCCTACTTTACATGCAGTGTGTTTGCTGCATAAGATGCTAGCATATCGTACATGTGTAAGATTGGCATAGCACACTGCTGTTAAACCCCATAGGTGGAGGACTGCTGACCAGCAAAGAAAGATGCCCGCTTGGGAGACCGTGTTAACTGGCACAGCAAGGCAGTGATGCTGCGAGTATGTTAGCAGGTGCTAAGAGACCAAGTAAACAGAATTGAGATGCAGCCTGGTCAAATCCTTCAGCTGATCCTGTGAACTAAGCATTTCTGCCAAAGCCTTTCAATGCAGCTTTCGATCGATTAATTTGTTGGTAGGTCTTGTTATTGAATGTGAAGTGGGCATCATGGTAGCTCACGAACCTACCAACACACTTCAGTAGCGACTAATGAACTTAAGGGGTCCAATACAAATAACTAGCAAAACGAATGTCATTTACTAAATATCATGCAAGAACTGTAACAAACACTACATTGGACAAACAGGCAGAAAACTAGCCACCAGGATACATGAACACCAACTAGCCACGATAAGACATGACCCACTATCACTAGTATCCTTACACACAGACAAAGAAGGACACCACATTGACTGGGACAACACGTCCATCCTAAGACAAGCTAAACAAAGACACGCATGAGAATTCCTGAAGGCCTGGCATTCTAACCGGTACTCATCAATAAACACATAGATTTGGACCCCATTTACCAACATCTAAGAAAAAGAATCAGAAATGATATCACTCACCTTAAGAGACCAAGACACACAAATAGAGAGTGGGATAGAACACCAGAGGTTCACTGATGATGTTACCTAGCATGGTGATGAAACATCTGAAAACAAACCTGCCAGCTCAGCGAGCAAATTTACATCCATAACTTAAGAGGTTGTTTTACTAAAATCTGTAATTTATCATGTTAATCTCTAACTGTTTACATTTTGTTCAGAAATGAATAGCTTTTAAAATTAATTAATGCACTTCTTTCTCTGTGTTTTCTGATCCTGCTCCACAACTACCTGATGAAGGAGCAGTGCTCCAAAAGCTAGTGTTTCCAAATAAAACTATTGGACTATAATCTGGTGTTGTGTAATTTTTAACTTTGGACACTCCAGTCCAACATTGACCTCTCCAAATCACAATAAAATAGGTAGACTTTAGTCGAGACAAACACTGTTTGGACAATTGGGAACTGAAGAAATAGAGATTTGGTGTCAGTATTGGCTCTGTGGAAAATCGTGCGCTCCTACGATAGAAAGCCATAGCCGCAAGAACCTGTCCTGAAATCTGTTTACATAATCAAGACTGCTATCATAATGAAAGGCTGAGAGAGTGTGTGAAATGTTAAACTAACCAGCTGCCCTCTTGACTTGACATAAGAAAAGCTCACAACACTATTTCCAGAAGGGCAAGGAATCTCTGCTTGTGAATTGACTTTTATTTAAGCTCCAGACAACATTTTAAGTAAATTATTGTGGCATCAATTTCTTTTCTGTTTGTGGGACTTTGCTTTACTACAAATGGCTGTTTGGCTGCTGTGTTTCTTCACATTGCAATGCATTATAAATTTGTTAGTTGTGAAGTATCTTGGGATATCCTGAAGTTACAAGTGGCACTACTGTACATAAAATAATGTTCCTTCTTAAACTGTGGGCTTCATTTTCACTCAACTGTGTGATACTTTGCGGTGGCGATAAAATAACCACAGAGTGCTCTTGACAGAAGTGCATGGGAGTCATTAAACCACCAAAGTAGTTTCCATTCAATAGAAGAAACTGACAGTTGTGATATCCTGTTTTTTTCCACTGGGAATGTGTCAATCATTTTCCATGTTGAAATGAAGAAGACTCTCAAGGAGCTAATAATTTGTCCACGAAGATTTTGGTTTTTAGATATGTTTTACTTTTTGCTGCTACTTTTTAATTTGTTTATGACTTGTGTTGACCCATTTTTTTCTTATTTCTTATTTCTTTTCTATTCTTTTTCCATCAGATCTTCCTACAGCATGGTTTGTGACAACAGCATTCAATTGTATTACTTAATTATTTGATTGTTGCTTTATCCAGGATTTCAATGAAGAAAATAAGTATCTTAACCGGAGTCAGAAAGGAAACAGTTTGGTTATACCTGAGGTCTCCAGCTCTTGCCTACTCTTATCGCAGGTCACAGGTTTCTAGACCGAAGCAGAGCTAATGTAATATTGTCAAACAGCCTTGTCTCACTGCACTTGTTTCATGACAAAGGCAATCACTGATTTATGGCAGTGACCTGACTGGTCCTTGATACGATGATAGAAATGAAGATATCTTGGCCAGTAAATGTGAAAGTGATGAAATCTTTGTATTTTTGTGTCACTGGCTGATTTCAAGCCTCCTTTGACAACATGGGACAAAATCTGCCAACAAAACTGGGTTCAGGATATACAGATTCATCAAACAGCTTCAAAATTGTTGACAATTGTATTTGTAAGCTTATTTGTATTTTAACAAACTTTGTTTTAAAACCAACAGATGATTACACCAATCTCTTTACCTTCATCCAAAAATCTCAATCAGATTAGTAAAAGGTGATTTGCTTTTAATAAATCCCTGTTGAATTTCCTTAATAAATCAACATTTGACCAATTGACAGGTAATGTTTCCTCCAATTAATATTTCTAAAACTTTTCTCATTATCTAGGTTAAATTTGACTGCTGATTTTATCTTACAACCTATTGTGAAAAAATGTATATCACTGATGATTCTCCAATAAGCTGCATCCACACTGTTTCTGAGGATTGGAAGATAATGGCCTGTAATTTTACATGTTCTATCTTTACTTCTCCAATGCAACCGATCTAATCCTTGTGACCTTTTCGGTTTAAGTACAAGCAAATGATCTAATACCGTTTCTATCCCCTTTTCGTGCCCATTTAAGGTGTCTCAAACATCTTGTCTTTCTCAATTACTTGAGCATTTTATTCCTTGCTAAAGGCAGATATAATATCCTCATTTTGCATCCCAACCTATAAATCCCATTTTTAGTTCCTGATCAACTCTACTCACTATTTTCTACCATTTTTATCCCTATCATCAGGACCTAATAACCACAGTCCATAACCACTGTCCTGCAATATTTATATTTGGAGCCAGAGGCCCAGGCCAACAGCTGCACCAAGACCTCTGATTCCCATGCCTGTCTCTGGTTATAATTCCCATAGATATCAATAGCTTCAGGAAAGAGATGATATTCCCACATAACGAACTGAAAGGTAAGGTGTTACATTTTAATTATAACAAGGGAAGGTGATGGCTGAGTGGTATTATCACTGGACTATTAATCAACAAACTCAGCTGATGTTCTGGGGACCTAGGTAAAATCCCCATTCTCAATCATTGAAGACCCCAGCACAAACAATGAAGCATTCACAGCAAGCTTAAACCAGAAGTGGCAAGTAATTAATCTATCTCAGCGCCCTCTAGTGGTCCTCAGCATTACAGATACTAGTTTTCAGTCAGTTCAATTCATTCCATGTGATATCAAGAAACTGTTGGAAACATTGTATCGTGCAAAGGCTATTGGCCAGAATAAGACTCTGGCGATAATAGTTATTGCCATAGAGTCTTACAGCATGGAAACAGACCTTTCTGTCCAACTAGACCACACTGACCATGTTCCCAAACCAACTAGTTCTACCTGCCTGCATTTGGCTCATATTCCTCTAAACACTTCCTATTCATGTACTTACCCAAATTTCTTTTTAAAGTTGTAACTGTACCTGCATCCAAATTTCCTCTTGCAGTTCATTCCACACACTAACCACACTCTGTCTTAAAAAAATGCCCATATTTCCTTTATAAATCTTTCTCCTCTCACCTTAAAAAATGCCCCCTGGTTTAGAAGTCCCTCACCTTAGGAAAAAGACCTTTGGTATTCACATTATTTATGCCTCTCATGATTTTATAATCTTCTATAAGGTCACTCCTCAACCTCCTGAAAAAAAGAGAAAAAAAATCCAAGCCTACTTTTAACTCAAACCCTCCATTCACAGCGACATCATGGTAAACCCTTCCTGAACCCTTTCCAGTTTAATAATATCCTTCCTGTAACAGGGTGGCTAGAACTACGCACAGTACACCAGAAGAGGACTCACCAACATCCCGTACAGCTTTAACATAATGCTCCAACTCCTGTACCCAAAGGTGTGAGCAATGAAGGCAAGCCTGCTAAACATCTTCATAATCACACCCTTACCTGTGACACAAATTTCAAAGAATTATGTACCAGAATTTGCTGCTTCCCCAGCCAAACTGTTCCAGTACAGTTGTAGCATTGGCATTCCAACAATGTGGAAACCTGCCCAGGTTTGTCCTGTCACAAAAAGCAGGACAAACCTAACACAGCCAATTTCCATTCCATCAGTCTACTCTTGATGATGAACAGTGCTATGAATTAGCAGCTGCTCAGCAATATCCTGTTCAGTGATGCAAAATTTGGGTTCAACCAAGGCTACACAGCTCCTGTCTTAGTTGAAACATGGACAAAAGAGTTGAATTCTCGATATGAGGTGAAAGTTACAATCTTGGAACCACCCAATTGTGGCATCAAGGAGTCCTAGCAAAATTGGAATCAAGGAGTGCCAGAGGGCAAATTCTCCATTCTTTGGAGTAATACCTGGTAAATAGGAAGATGTGTGATTGGAGATCAATCATCTCAGCTCCAGGATATCTTTGCAGAAGTTCCTCAGAGCAGTGTCTTTGGTGCTCAATCATCTCTATCTGCTTTATCAATGACCTTCTTGTTATCATATGTTCAGCCCGATTGATAGGCACTACATCCCCAAACATTCATTGCCTCCATTACCGATGTTCAGTAGCAGCAGTGTGTACTATCTACAAGATGGACTGTAGAAATTCCCAAGGATCCTTAGGCACCACCTTCCAAACAGACAATTACTCCCATCTAGAAGCACAAGGGCAGCAGATATATGGTAACACTACCAATGCAATTTCACCTCCAAGCCACTTACCATTCTGACTTGGAAATATATTGCTGCTCTATTACTGTTGCTGGGTCAAAACCCTTTACTTCCCTCCTTCATGACATTGTGGTTTGACCCGCAGCATTTCAAGAAAGCAGCTCACAGAGTCGCTGACAACAATGCATCCTTACCTATTGAGCTCAATGCATTTAATGCTCATTTTGAACAGAAATTCAATGAAATTATATCACCTGTCCCGACAGCCTCAGATACACCTGTCCCCATGGTTACTGCTACAGCTAACAGGTCAGCCTTCTTGAGGGTGAATCCACAGCCCGGATGGAGTCCTGGCCATGCATTCATATCCTGCACAGACTAGTTGATGGGAGTATTTGAAGACATGTTTAATCTCTCCTTAGTATGATGTGAGGTTCCCACCTGCTTCAATGAGACCACTATCATCCCAGTGCCAAAGAAAGATCAGGCAAGATATCTTAATGACTCCTGCCCAGTGATTCTGATATTCACTCCATTCTGAAGTACTTCAAAAAGTTAACAATGACTCACATCAACTCCAGCCTCCCAGATTGCCGAGATCCCCTATAATTCACCTACTATAACAATAGGCCCAAGTCAGATGCCATCTCCTTGGCCCTAACACATCCCTGGAATATTTGGATAACAAGGACATATACATCAGATTCCTGTTTATTGACTTTTGTTCTGCCTTCAACACCATAATTCCAACCAATCTCATCCCCAAACTCCAAGACCTAGGACTCTTACTCCTACCTCTACAACTGAATCCTCAATATCCTGACCCGCAGACCATTACCAGTAAGATGAGCAACAACACCTCCTCCACAATACTCAAAACCAGTGCCCCACAAGACTGCGCATCCAGCCCCTTACTAAATCCTTTAAACTCATGGCTGTGGGGCCACATTCAGCTTGAACTCCATTTACAAGTTTGCTGATGACACCACCATAGTTAGTTGGATCTAAAATAATGATGAGAAAGAGTACAGGAAGGAGGTAGACAGCTTAGTGGCATGGTGTAAAGCCAACAATCTCTCCTTCAATGTCAGCAAAATGAAGGAGCTAGTCATCAGCTTCAGGAAGTGGAGTGGAGGACATGACCCTGTTTATATCAATGTTGCTGAGGTGGAGGTGGTCAAGAGCCTCAAGTTCCTCAGAATAAATATCACCCAAGATCAATCCTAGTCCATCCATATTGATGCTACAATCAAGAAAGCACATCTCTACTTCCTCAGAAGGCTAAGGAAATTTGGCATGTCAACAATGACTCTTACCAGTTTTTATAGATACACCATAGAAAGCAACCTAACTGGATTGTTGATGTGGCATTTGCTCTGCCCAAAACTGCAAGAAATAATAGAATTGCGAATGCAGCACAGTTTATCAGAAAAACGAGCTTTCCTTCCATTGTCAACACCTACACTTCCTGCTGCCTTGGGAAAGTAGCCAATATAATCAAAGGCCCCTCCCACCCCAATGATACTCTGTTCCATCAGGCAGGAGATCCAAAATTTTGAAAACATGTACTAACAGATTTAAGACAAGGGTGAGGAGATTTCAAAGACCTTATGGCTTCAGAAACTGAAATGTGAAAGGGTTGTCATTATTTGAAAGGATTTACTCTCACCACTCTCTGGCACTATCTTAAAAAACAAAAATAAACCAAAACATAGAATATAAAGGCAGAAAAATGAAGAAAAGAAGACATTTTCCACCTTTTCAGTACTTCTTTCAAGGACACGAGTCTCCTTCACCACACCACCAGCTGAGGAATGAAAATCACCATGCTTCAGCACCATCTTGCCTCCACTGACACCCTTGCCACCACGAGTCCTTGCTGGGCATTGCCAATGCATATGCTGCTAATGCTGCCGGGGTACCAAACCGGACCAAGTTGGTTTCATCACCACCATGTGTCCGATTTGGGCCCAACTTGCTGATGCAGCCACTACTGATGCCACCAGGTCTTGTACTGGATCCAAACTCACCTCCACTTCTAGTAATCTGCACTGGAAGCAGATACTGCCATAAACCCAAACTAACCTTCACAGCAGCAGCCTGGAGTTGACACTGGGACCACATCATCACTGCCATGAGTCCATGCTGGTGGCCTACTCGAAACCACGCTGCTCAGCCTACTTGAGTCCTTGCTGCTTGTCCAACTCGAGTCATCACTGCCTGTCCCACTCGAGTCATCACTGCCTGTCCCACTCGAGTCCTCACTTCTTGTCCGACTCGAGTCCTCGCTGCTGGGCCCACTCACCGCCACCAATGTTGTCGCCATGACTGAGCTCTTCATCAGGAGGTAAGTAAAATAAAATAGAAGAAAAAAAAGAGAGAAAACAGAGTAAAAAAACGAAATAAATGAAAATAAAAACAAACAGAGTGGATGAGACATGGGCTCAGAAGCCTTATTCCCCCGCTATTTTACCAGAAATCTGACAATTATGGTTTTGATCACGAGAACAATAAATAGAACACGAGATAAACTTGAACAGGGAACACTTTATTGTGCATCCTTTATACTCACAGCTGATTTTTAGACTGCATCCCCTAGCACCAGCTCCGGGTCAACTGACCTGCTCTCTTAATGGGCAAAACACAAACAATCCCACATATAACACACTTCCCCTTTTTTTTCAATAATCTCCTTAACTATATATATGTACAGCTAACAATTATAATTATTATACAAGCATAATCGATAGTCATAGGTGAGGTGCCGGAGGACTGGAGATTGGCTAATGTGATGCCACTGTTTCAGAAAGGTGGTAAGGACAAGCCAGGGAATGACAGACCAGTGAGCCTGACATCGTTGGTGGGCAGGCTTTTGGAGGGAATCCTGAGGGATAGAGTGTACATGTATTTGGAAAGGCAAGGACTGATTAGGGATAGTCAATATGGCTTTGTGCATGGGAAATCATGTCTCACAAACTTGATTGAATTTTTTGAGGAAGTAACAAAGAGGATTGATGAGGGCAGAGCAGTAGATGTGATCTATATGGACTTCAGTAAGGTGTTCGACAAGGTTCCCCATGGGAGACTGATTAGCAAGGTTAGATCTCATGGAATACAGGGAGAACTAGCCATTTGGATACAGAACTGGCTCAAAGGTAGAAGACAGACGGTGGTGGTGG
>NC_057715.1:40708586-40713801 GCF_004010195.1 Chiloscyllium plagiosum
TGCAATTCTGGTCTCCTTCCTATCGGAAAGATGTTGTGAAACTTGAAAGGGTTCAGAAAAGATTTACAAGGATTTTGCCAGGGTTGGAGGATCTGAGCTACAGGGAGAGGCTGGACAGGCTGGGGCTGTTTTCTCTGGAGCGTTGGAGGCTGAAGGGTGACCTTATAGAGGTTTACAAAATTATGAGGGGCATGGATAGGATAAATATGCAAAGTTGTTTCCCTGGAGTCGTGGAGTCCAGAACTAGAGGCATAGGTTTAGGGTGAGAGGGGAAAGATATAAAAGAGACCTAAGGGGCAACCTTTTCGCACAGAAGGTGGTACGGTTATGGAATGAGCTGCCAGAGGAAGTGGTGGAGGCTGGTACAATTGCAACATTTAAGAGGCATTTGGATGGGTATATGAATAGGAAGGGTTTGGAGTGATATGGGTCGGGTGCTGGCAGGTGGGACTAGATTGGATTGGGATATCTGGTCGGCATGGACAGGTTGGACCAAAGGGTATGTTTCCATGCTGTATATCTCTATGACTCTATTGTAGTTAATTTATGTAAATCGTCAGGAATGTTCACCAAAAAAATCAGCAATATTTACAGAAAGAACAATGAAAATGAAAATGGACTTTCTGCAGTCCAAATTGACATGATCAACCTCTCAGATGATGGCTATTCCTAGGAGACCATCTCTTTGTCTCAGGAACCTCCTCCAGTGTAGTCTCCCGGTCTTCCAGAAACTCTTTTTGTTCTGCAAATATGTTTGTCTGATGGGCTGTTGTTTTCCTGTAACACTGCTGTTGTTTCCATCCTGGGTATGGCCAACCCTGGCTCGGAGGCACATGACTCAGTTGAGACCACTCTTCAACCTGGATCGACTCAAGTTTCTGAGGGACTTCCAGACAAGTTCACCTTTAATCTAATGATAAAACAGTCCTGTTTCAGCCACTACCACTACTGGCATCCATTTCACCCCAGATGTATAATTTCAGGCCAACATGGTCTCTCCTCTTTGGAATACCTTCGACTGTGATGTTCCCACACTTCTGACCATCTATCTTTCTTAATTTCACTCTACCAGCTCTCGGGTCTCTTCCAACCGATATAAGGCAAACATGGTTTTCAGTCGGTGGTTGAATTTTAAGGAATCTGGCGAACACTTGATTGTTGCATGTGGTGTGTAATGTACATGCTGAGGAAATTGCTGATTTACTTTCCCTGTGACCCTTTCCCTTGTGAAGCCTTAAAGGCCTGCTTCAATTCTTATGAGGAGAGATTGAATAGACTGGGACTATAATCATTGGAATTTAGAAAAATGAGGGAGAAATCTTACAGAATCATATAAAATTATTAAAGGAATAGACAAGATAGAAGCAGTGTGCTTGTTTCCACTGGTGGCTGAAATTAGGACAAGGGGCATAGCCCTAAAATAACTGGGAGCAGATTTAGAACTGAGTTGAAGAGAAACTTCTTGTCATGTTGCAGTTGTATAAGACTCTGGTGCGGCCACATCTGGAGTATTGTGTGCAGTTTTGGTCGCCATACTATAGGGAGGATATGGAGGCACTGGAACATGTGCAGAGGAGTTTTACCAGGATGTTGCCTGGTATGGTAGGAGGACAGATGTTAGGGGTAGGTTCTTTACTCAGCGAGTCGTGAGTTCATGGAATGCCCTGCCAGTAGCAGTGGTGGACTGTCCCTCATTATGGGCATTTAAGCGGGCATTGGATAGGCATATGGAGGATAGTGGGCTAGTGTAGGTTAGGTGGGCTTGGATCGGTACAACATCGAGGGCCGAAGGGCCTGTACTGCGCTGTATTCTTCTATGTTCTATGTTCTTCACCTGAAGGGGTTTGAATCTATGGAATTCCCTGCATAGTAAAGCACATGAGACTACCTTGTCAAAGATAGGTAGATTTTTGAGCATCAGAGGAATTAAGGGTCGTGGTGAGCAGGTAAGTGGAGCTGAGCCCATGGAAAAAAAGAAAATAGCCATGGTCTTATTGAATGGCAGATTAGGCTCAAAAGGCCAAATGGCCTACTCCTGCTCCTATTTCTTACATTCTTATGTTCTAGGTCTGAATAAATCTCTCCACCTGGCCATTTGTTGCAGGGTGATTCAGAGCTGATCTCAAATATCTGACTCCATGATTTTCCAAGTACTCTTCAAACACTTGTGCCACAAACTGTGGACTTATTATTTGTTGAGAGTCCCCAAACCTGGCAAATATTTAATCCAGATCTGTCTATCGTTGCATCCGCTGATTTAGATTTCATGATCACCACCTCAGGCCACTTGGAGTGGGCATCTGCAAACATTAGTAACATCTGTCTCTCTATTTATCCTCCAAAATTGATGTGAGCCCACTGCTCCTCGGATGCTGCCTGACCTGCTGTGCTTTTCCAGCACCACTCTGATCTAAACTCTGGATTCCAGCATCTGCAGTCATCACTTTTGCCTATCTGTTGAATACAGACAACTCCCAACTTCTGAACAAATAAGTGTGTAATTCTGAGTGGTTTCCATAACGAGGAAAGGAAAGACTTATCTTCCTGGAAAAAGTATATAATTTTCAGGTTCCAGTCAGGAACATCCTTACTTCTGTATTACTGCGCTTCTCTGCTGTCAGTATTTGATTTCATATGAGCAGGTGGACAAAGCCAGCATCTACCTCTGTAGGCGTGCTGCCATCATTGACAGTATTTCTGAAATTGGGCCAAAAATAGAAGCTAAAGGTCTGTGGTGCATTAGCAGCTACTGTAAAGGAAATGGGCAAACTTCTTAACACCAAATATGATGTCCAATCCTTCTTTTTCCTTTTGTGATTACTTCTCCCCCAACTTTGTTTGTGACTTCATTGTGAAAATAATAGGCCTTTCCTCTCCATTCAGCAAGATGTGTGACAATGTACATTGTCAAACCCATAAGGCAAGGCATCGCTCGCCAACAGCAGCGGCAAATTCAGGTCGAAATGAGTCAACACTTCCAATCTTTTCAAGACTTGCTTCATCTCCCGGTTTCCATTCCAGACATAAACTTGACATAGTAGCATGTACCTTATGATTTGTCCCCAAGGTTCTTTCTTTGTGACTCCCTTTTTCTTGTTTGGGTGTACCCAAAAATTTCAGGCAAAATGACCCGTTCAGGTGGCACAGTGGCTCAGTGGTTAGCACTGCTGCCTCACAGCACCAGGGTCCCAGGTTCGATTCCAGCCTTGGGCAACTGTCTGTGTGGAGTTTGCACATTCTCCCAGCGTCTGTGTGGGTTTCCTTTGGGTGTTCCAGTTTCCTCCCACAGTCCAAAGATGTGCAGGTCAGGTGAATTGGCCGTGCTAAATTGCCCATAGTGTTAGGTGCATTAGTCAGAAGGAAGTGGGTCTGGTTGGGTTACTCTTCAGAAGGCCGATGTCGACTGGTTGGGCTGAAGGGACTGTTTCCACACTGTAGGGAATCTAATCTAATCTAATCTAATCACTTACACCTGCAGCACTAGCTTGACACCTTGTGGCCACTTTTGTCACATCAGTGGCATTTGAAATGCTGCTGAGTGTCCACTACTTGCTGCATCCACCTGTCATCACTCAATTATACTGTTTTGCTGATGGTCAACTCCTTTGAGGTAGCAACTTTGAAAGCTGTCTTGAAATCCAGGTCTCTCCTTGTTAGTGGCTGCCAATGAATGGCTTCAGGACAGAGGCCACAAACCAAACAGACTCGTAGGTCATCTTGAAGGAACCCTCCAAATTTGCAATGTTCCTTTAACCTCTTTAAAGCAGTCACAAGTTGGGCAATGGACTCTCCTTCATTGTGTATGTTTATTAAATAGGAAATTCTTTTTAATCATCAATGGTTGGGCGCAACATAACTTTGCATCACATTGCATAGTTCTTGGTAAGTCTCCTCTGCAGGTTTCTCTACTTACACCAGACTCCTTGAAATTGTAAATGTCTTACTATAATGGTGCTTAAGAAAACCAGTGCCATGATGTATTCAGCCACTTTATTCACCTTTAAGTACATGTTAACGAGTTCAATGTACAGAATCAACTTTCTGTCTTTTCATTAAATAGTCCAATCATTGCAAATACATATGAGCTGTGATTATTAGAAACTTAACTTCTCCAATAGAAAGTAATTTAACATTTGAATTAAACACATTTTTAATGCATCCAACTGTCATATGAAATCCATTGCTTCCATAGATATGGTTCAGTGGGCATGAGTATGTCATACACTCTCATATTAACATGATGAGCCATGACTGTTGGGAGAAGAGGGATATCTTGGAAATGGGCTCTTGAGGAAGAACTTTTGAATTTATCACTCAAAATGTTCCTTTACTAAGAGTGTGGTTCATGATATCTCTGATGTGTTGTGAATCATGACCCTTTAAAAGTCTGTCACTTCTCCATGAAAATTGTGGTGGAGGAGACCCCGTATTCTGGAGGAATGAAGCAGGAGGAGATAAGGCAAGACACTTGGTAGACATTCCTTCAGCAATGACTCAGCCTGGCCCAGTATTACGGCTACATAGAAAGGGAGAGAAATTGACCACATACGAGATCAACTTTTGTCACATTCATTAATGCTGACCAAGTTTAACTGCAAGGAGAATGACAAAGACTTTATAATTGATGGAGTAATTAATGTAATAATGTAATCATTAAAAAAGCAGAGTTTTAGCCAAAATGGAACTGGCCAGTTTGAGAATCAGTTTGCGTCATTTCATGACTCAAAAAAACAGCACCTCTAAAACATCTGTTGTCCTTACTTTGGATACTTTGACCAGTTCCTCCATAAGCTTCGTTTACATGGGTACTGTTTGATTTGATTTGATTTATTGTTGTCATATATACCTGAGTACAGTGAAAACTTCTGTTTTGTAAACAGTTCAGGCAGATCATAACATACAAGGATGTACAGATCATAGAATATTTAAATAAAGCGAGGCATACAAGGTTATGGCTTCACAGGAGGTGCACAAAAACAAAATCAACATGAGAATTGACATTAGAGAGAGATCCATTCAGCAGTCTAATAACAGCAGGGAATAAGATGTCTTGAAATGGTTAAAAGTGGATAAATCCCCAGGACCTGATCAGGTGTACCTGAGACCTCTGTGGGAAGCTAGAGAAGTGATTGCTGGGCCTCTTGCTGAGATATTTGTATCATCGATAGTCACAGGTGAGGTGCCGGAAGACTGGAGGTTGGCAAACGTGGTGCCA
>NC_057715.1:40714629-40747258 GCF_004010195.1 Chiloscyllium plagiosum
CTTATAGAGGTTTACAAAGTTATGAGGGGCATGGATAGGGTAAATAGGCAAAGTCTCTTCTCTGGGGTCGGGGAGTCCAGAACTAGAGGGCATAGGTTTAGGGTGAGAGGGGAAAGATATAAAAGAGACCGAAGGGGCAACTTTTTCATGCAGAGGGTAGTACGTGTATGGAATGAGCTGCCAGAGGAAGTGGTGGAGGCTGGTACAATTGCAACATTTAAGAGGCATTTGGATGGGTATATGAATAGGAAGGGTTTGGAGGGATATGGGCCGGGTGCTGGCAGGTGGGACTAGCTTGGGTTGGGATATCTGGTCAGCATGGACGGGTTGGACCGAAGGGTCTGTTTCCATGCTCTACATCTCTATGACTTTAAGCTGTTCTTAAACTAGTTGGTGCATATGTTCAAGCTTTTGTATCTTCTACCTGACAGATGATGTTGGAAGAGAATATTATCTGAGTCGGAGAGGTCTTTGATGATGTTAACAGTTTCTGCAGCAACAGGAGGTGTTGATAGAGTCCATAGATGGGAGGTTGACTTTTGTGATGGTCTGGGCTGTGTACACAACTTTGTCATTCGTTACGAATATGAGCAGAGCGGTCACCATACTAAGCCTTTATGCACCCAGATAGAATGCTTTCTATGGTGCACCTGTAAAAGTTGGTGAGGGTCCTTATGGACATGCTGAATTTCCTTAACCTCCTGAGGAAGAGGAGGCATTCTTGTCTCTTCTTGTCCATTGCATCTACATTGAAGGTCAAGGACAGGTTGTTGTTCATAATTACGCTTAGGAACTTGCCTTTCTCAACCCTCTCCATCTCAGCTCCATTGATGCAGATGGGGGTGTGTCCTTCACTTTCTTCCTGAAGTCAATGATCAGCTATTTTGCTTTGTTGACATTGAGGGAGAGATTGTTATCATTGTACCATGACACCAAGCATTCTACCTCCTACCTGTGTTCTGACTCATCATTGCTTGATATCCATCATCAACAAACTTGTAGATGGCATTCATACAAAGTTAGGCCACAGAGTCGTGAGTGTGCAGGGAGTACAGTAGGGGTTGAGTACACATCTTGAGGGGCAGCAGTGTTGAGAGGATTATCATGGAGGAAGTGCTGTTGTCGATCTTCACTGATGGGTCTGTGGGTCAAGATGCTGAGGATCCTGTACTATACTTGTGAGATCAACAAACGTGTCAGAATGGAGTTGCAATTCAATTCAAATTTATTCATGAAATATACTAAAGACACAGAGGGGCTGTATGGTCAAGTGTTACCTAAAACTCTGCTTTTTATGATTACATTATTACATGAATTATTCCACCTATCATAAAGTTAAGTCAGTGATTTTTTTAGAAGATTTGTAGCTCAGGTTGATGAAAAGTATGTAAGTTAGATGGTTAACTGGAAGATTTGTTTTCAGACATTTCATCACCATATTAGGTAATATCATCTGAGAGAGTTAAAGAACTGGAAATGATGACACTCACCTTGAGAAACCAAGACCTATAAATAGAGAAGTGGGACAGATCACCAACACTTCACCGGAGACTCTGACTGATGATGTTACCTAGTATGTTGATGAAACGTCTGGAAACAAATCTTCCAGCTCAGTGAGCTAACTTACATACTTATAAAGTTAAGTCTTTGTCATAATCCTTATCAAAACTATTACTGGCTACCAGATTAGGAGCAGGTATTGTCCTTGCAGCTAAACTTGATCAGCACTGATGAAGTTGACAAAAATTGCTGGTCTCCTTCCGATCAGAAGAATGCCGTGAAACTTGAAAGGGTTCTAAAAAGATTTAGAAGAATGTTGCCAAGATTGGAGGATTTGACATATAGGGAGAGGCTGAACAGGCTGGGGCTGTTTTATCTGGAGTATCGGAGGCTGAGGGGTGACTATATACAGGTTTATAAAATCATGACGGGCATTAGATTAGATTAGATTAGATTACTTATAGTGTGGAAACAGGCCCTTCGGCCCAACAAGTCCACGCCTGAGGCGGGAATTGAACCCGGGTCTCTGGCGCTGTGAGGCAGCAGTGCTAACCACTGTGCCACCGTGCCGCCCACCATGAATAGGATAAATAGACAAAGCCTCTTCCCTGGGGTGGGGGAGTCCAGAACTGGAGGGCATAGGTTTAGGGTGAGAGGGGAAGGATATAAAAGGGACCTAAGGGGCAACTTTATCATGCAGAGGATGGTGCATCTATGGAATGAGCTGCCAGAGCAAGTGGGGAAGGCTGGTACAATTAAAAGGCATCTGGATGGGTATATGAATAGGAAGGGTTTAGAGGGATATAGGTCAAAGCTGGCAAGTGGGACTAGATTTGGTTAGGATATCTGGTCGGCATGGACGAGTTGGACCGAAAGGTTTGTTTCCGTGCTGTACATCTCTATGACTCTGTGTGGTCAATTTCTCTCTCTTTCTGGGAAACACTGGGCCAGGTTGAGTCCTCACTGAATGAATGTCTGCCAGGTATCTCACCTTATCTCTTCCTACTTCATCTTTCCTGAATGGCTGAATGCCAGTGAACAATCAATTTTCCGGGTCAAGGCCATGGCATCCTATATGGAAGATGCTGGGGCTATCTTCAGCGTCCATCCTCCAATGCATCAAGGCACCTCCCCCTCTCCATACATGGTCATGGCAGGAACTCAGAGCTCTGTCGTTCCATTTCCAGCAGCAAGCCCAAGCTTGTCCTTTCCTGCCCTTGACTTGTGCTGATGCTTTGTGCTTAATCTGTCCAGAAATTTCAAGCGGGCTTGGCTGTTCAAAGGTTGCCCATTCTGATATCAGGTCAAGCCATACAGACCATAGGCTATCTGGCCACAGAGCCAACAAAAAAATAAGAAAGCATGGTAATGGGGTCAGAAATCCTGAGACTGCTGGCCATTTTTAAAGGTCTCTCAAGTCGTTCCCACTTGGTGAAGGTGGTAGTTGCATGGTTAAGAATACGTTAACAGTCCAAACGGGATCTGTTCTTTCTGAGGGGTGCTTCATACTTTTCTTCAGACAATGCCCTGAGTGTATGAGACAATGGCAAACATCTACTGACAAAAACTGCCATAGAAGTGACTCAAGATAAAATACCAGCAGACTTGGAGCCAAGAATTTGCTTCAGGCACTGCATCCATTACAGTCAATAGCAATCAACCTCGTTATAATGTCTGCCTAGAAATGTCATCGTGTTCTCAACTAGATTGGGCCTCTGAGAAGCAGTCTGAAAAATAGATTTTTCTAACATATCAGCCAGACATTTGTAACTGCTTCAGCACATCCTGAAGCTCATAAATTACATTCTCAACTGTTGTATGAGTTATATTGCTCATTAGTGGCTTTATACCTGTGAGATAGAAATCATTAATTATAGTTAAGCTACCACTGACCATATTTTCCCTGTTACTAACATTATAAAATATGCATTATATCAAATTAAGAGCACTTTTTTTGGTTCATGTCTTTTAAAAACTTCCCCCAATTTGAGTAATTAGTTTTTCTTGTGAAAAGGAGGTTGTGTATCTTGTAACGTTTCATCATTCCTTGACTTAACGAACAACATTATCTTTGCTGTTCATGTGATAAATCTATTTTCAATTTCTTTGGCTTTCATAAGTTCAATGACTGATAGTAATCACAATTATTGCTTATTGTATCAGCAAAATTTATAGGTCATTTTCAATGAATAACAGACTTGTTGCTGCATTCTTTTGCATTGTTAATTACTGTTGCATTATAAGTTTCAATATATTATTAACGACCATATCTGCATTAAGAAAACCATTATTAAGTGTGAAGGCCATGGCTTTTAATCCTACTTGGATGACCAAAATGGGAAAAGGATACTGAATCAAACCAAAAAACATGGGAAGATGTTGCAGTTTTAAAATGATTTAGGGACACATCGTAAGTTGTTTTGGAACTGTTTGTGTATGTGTTTTAGGAGAGTTTTTCCCAAAGACAGTCAGATTTTGAGTTTTTTTTTAAATTAGGTCAAATTATGTGGATTAGGAGTCGTCAGCATGACAACAAACATCTGATTGGGTTCCTGGATAGATAAACAGCCAGTGTGTGAACAATACAGGGCAGAAAGTCTTTTACTCTAACAAGACAACATCTCTCTCTTCTTGCAGAGAACAAATAAAGATTTGGAAAATAATTAGCTATTCTCACTTACCATTTGCCTAAAAGATACTGCCTCTATCCAGTGACTGAGAGACTGAACAATTAGTGTGCCAAACAACCTGCTTCTGCAGTAAAGAATTAAAAGGACTTGGAAAGAAGAAGATTGAGAATCATAAGAACTCAGAAGAAGCAAAAATAAATCTCAATGAATTGTGCTGGCTGATGTTATTGAACTATGCATCCCTAATACTTCTTTCTCCACTCATAAGATCTAAGATGTTTTGTTGTTTCTTTATGTCTGAATGTTTGTGTGTGTATGGTGGTGGTGGGGGGAGAGGACATTGGGATGGGGTTAAGGAGGGCTAGATTTACATGTTTAATCGTTCACATATTGTTTGCTTGTAGTTAAAACTGATTCATTTATAATAAATGATAGTTTCTTGCTAAGTGCAGAAATCTGCTCAGGAGAATTAAGGACTTTGAGTATTTTGAATAAGTTTAAATACTTGTTTTAAAATTATAGGCAGGTAGTGGACTCACTTGTATCCTTAAATTGATAATAACTTAAATTTGTCTATCTGTGGTTGTTGGAGCTTGAGAAGTTTTGTTTTAAAAATCTGTAGTTATGTAAATAAATGCTTGTAATAGTACATGAGGTTTGGATTTCATTATATCCTTCAGTATGGCTTCCAGCTTTTACAAAGGATTGTAAAAGCTGGAAGTAACGAAACAGAATCAAACAGAAAATAACTATCTTAATAACGTGGAAAACAGCTAAAAGTTATTCTGCATTGAATTCACATAAAAAATCCACATTCATGACAAAGAAAATTAAGAGCAACAAGAAAATGTTCATGATGTACTCAAATGAATTTTACCAGTCACAAGGAATTTTAGCCCTGTGGTAAGTCTGGAGCATGTGGATTCCTTAAACAGTGCACTGTTGGATAGTGTTTGTACTTGGATGTATCCAGATCAGATAGTTTAAAATATTATGCAGGTTCATTCAATTGTGAGGTTCAATGCAAGTTTAAGGAACATAAAGTTACTGCTTACTGTAGATTTAATGATAACAATATATTGGTGTCACAAAAGAGTGTTAGAATTCTATATAAAATTGCTGAGGTAAGCCATTTTAGCACTGTAGATGTAGTCTCCAGTTAGGTATATATATTATTGAGCAAATTTTCTTTAAAGGAAGGAGCAAATTAATTTTGATGTACAGCACGTTTACACAAATATCTTTGGAAAGTCAGTGATCTACTAACAAAACCTGATTTGTCATTATTTTAGGCATTTGTGAATGGCATATCATCAGAATTAGAAGGGGGAAATAAAACTAAAATGTTGTAGAGTTACCTATACAATTTCCAAACCTTATTTGTCAAAAGCTAAATATCTTGCTAAATAAATGCAGGTATTGAAGAATAGACAAACCTAACAAAACAAATTAATGAGGAATATGAAAAGTTATCAGCTTGACCACTCCATTCTCTTAGAATCCTTCTAATGACACAGGATTTTAATTGGTGTTGCCGTGGAACTTAAGGTGAGGGCAATGGCGAGAAGAAAATCCACATTTTGAAAGTGCATGCATCAAATTTAGCATGTCCACAATAACTGATGATATGGTCAAAGGGTTATTAGGGAAACAGTCAAGAAGAAATTGATGAAAAGTTTAAGTTGGGTCACCAGCAAAGATTCTAATTGGCAATGGATGGTATTTACTAAATTTAAGCATGTATTGTGTTTTCTTCAGAATTATCACAGAAAAAGAAAACAAAGAAACTGTAGCACCAGAGACAGAACCTAATTCCGATTGTTGTGCTATGAAACATGGTTTTAGAGATTAGAAAGCCCCAAAAAGATAACAGGTTATAAAATAAAAGTCAATAGATGCCTATTTAAGACAGAGATGAGATGATCTTATTTCTTCTCAGTGTATTGTCTTTGTAACATTCCCATCCTAATAAAATGATGGAAGCAAAGTCTTTGAATATTTTTAAGGCAGGCATAGATAGATTCTTGTCTAGATTAGAGTGGTGCTGGAAAAGCACAGCAAGTCAGGAAGCATCCGAGGAGCAGGAAAATCATCTTTTCGGGCAAAAGCCCTTCATCAGGAAAGTGTTATCAGAGTAGGCAAGAATATGGGGTTAAGGCTACAATCAGATCAGCCATTATTAAATGGCAGAACAGACATGAAGGACGAAGTGGCCTGATCCTGCTGCTGACTCCCCATTCATATGGGGATTCATTGATAGTGACACAGTACTTACCTGCTAAACCAGCTGACTATATTATTGTTAGCTTACGGGGTTTTGTAGCTTGCAGTGATCTTTTCACATGTGAGTACATATTTTTAGGTAATGGGCATAAATTTTAACAGGCTTTTCATTTTTAAAAAAAGTATTAAACACTAAGAAGACTTCTCCTATTTCTGTTTAAAAATAACTTTATTTTTCACTCTTGGTTTTGAATGCATTACTCCTGTTCTGAACCATTGCAATATTACGTCAGTGGTGACATGTTAGAAGTTTTATTTTGACTATAAGGCACTTAGAATGTTCCGAATTTGTAAAAGGTTTCTTTTAGAAACTTAACTCTTTTTTTTCCTGAAACTTCTTGCTGTGAAAGGTGTGATATTAACTATGCCGATGTCAACAACCAGTCTTTAATGATAAAGACTGTTACCCTGCACAGTCTTTATCATTAAATCCCCAGAGACAGAGGAGTTGCAGAGACTACAACTAAACAATATTGTTCCAACAGGATTTTATGTGGTTCCAGACTACCTTTTTCCAAGGAGAATTTTTCATTTGTAACAATACTGTGGCAAGATCTTTTGTTGTTCTTCCTGTGTAGAGGTGAAGATGATTGAATATAGTTTTTGCCCTTTCTTTACTAAGAACTCTTCTTTATGAACCAGACCATCACATTTTTAAAAAAAAAATCATATCCCCTCTGTCCTTCATGGACAGGAGTTCTTTGTTTCTCTTAGTCACAAGCAAATGGTTCTGGATTTTCTTTCTCCTTTCTCACATTTTTTTTATTCTGAGGATGTTAATTAATAACTTCTTGGGGACGTGTTTTTTCTAAGGCAAGCCTCGTCTTTTATTTGGGGTTATGCCTTTTTCTGAATCTACTTTATCCACAGGCTATTACTACTTAGTGCAGGCAATTGATTTCTTTTTCACTCCTGTGTTCTGTGCTGCAAGTGTCGTGTTGTGTTTTGCAGCTTTTGCATGGGTCTTCCCCCTCTATAATTCAGTGCCCCAATGCATGTAGCTCCACTGGGTAATCCCAACAGCAGCCACACCACCCCCAGGGTTGACCCATATCTTTAAATTGTCACTGATGTTTCTTTGGACTCTTACTCATGCTTACCTCCAGTTCTGTGGTCTGATCACCACAGGAACAATGTAGTAAAGCATAGTCTGTATTCTCGAGTGAAAATTATTATAGTACCTATTTGCAAAGCATGGAAAGAGATGATATACTATTGAAGCTTTAAAGACTCAGGCTCCAGATCCAAGCAATCTGATATCAGTATGATCAATCCTTTCAGATTTTCAATATATATTTTAGGATTAAATATATATTTTACACTTTACAATCATGTGAACACAACATCATCCATGTCATAGCTTCCTCTATATGTGGTCAAGAGTTCACCCTTTTTGATCTGCACCAACATCACCACCACTACATGCCTCCACATGTTGGGTGTTAGCACTGTTACCTCACATCACCAGGGACTCAGGGTTGACTCCACCCTTGGGTAACTGGCTGTGTGGAGTTTGCACATTCTCCCTATGTCTGCATGGGTTTCCTCCCACTGTCCGCAGATGTGTAGGTTAGGTGGTTTGGCCATGCTAAAATGCCTATAGTATTCATGGATGTGCAGGCTAGGTGGATTAGCCATTGGAATTGCAGGGTTACAGCGATAGGGTAGGATACATAGGTCAGGGTGGGATGCTACCCAGGGGACTGGTGTGGACATTGTATCTGGAGTATGGTGTACAATTTGGTCCCCTTAATTGAGGAAGATGTAACTACATGTGAGGTAGTTGAGAGAAGGTTCATTAGATTAATTCTAGAAAATGAAAGATATTCTTTTGAGGAAAGGTTGAGCAGAGGTTTAGACTATTATCACTAGCCTTTAGGAGAATGAGAGGAGATCTAACTTTTGTGTACAAAATGATAATAGGGATTGATAATGTAGATGTACAGTGGATGTTTTTGAGAATGAAAAGTCACAGTTTTAGGATGAGTAGCAGATTTAAAGTCATAGAGATGTACAGCATGGAAACAAATTCTTCAATCTAACCCGTCCATGCAAACCAAACATTCTAAACCAATCTAGTCCTGTCTGCCAGCATTTGGCCATATCCCTCGAACCTTTCCTATTCATATACCCATCCAATGCCTGTTAAATGCTGTAATCGTACCAGCATCCACCATTTCCAATGGCAGTTCATTTCATGTATGCTCCACTTTCTGCACTATTTGTTTATTTTTCTTAGAGGAGCTCAAAAGTCCACAGATTCTCAAAATCAAACTGCAGAGATAGTCTGCTGTGTAGGTTCACTGCTGGGTCAGACAGCTATACGTCGAGAGTGTGACGTTGGAAAAGCATAACAGGTCAGGCAGCATCCAAGGATCAGGAAAATCAATGTTTCGGGCAAAAAGTCCTTCATCTGGAATGAGGCTGAGAGCCTCGGGGGTGCAAAGTTAAATGGGAGGAGGGTGGGAGGTAGCTGAGAGTGCATTAGGTGAATCGAGGTGAGGTACAGGTGGTAGGTTTGGAGGGGAGGTGGAATGGATAGGTGGGAAGGAAGATGGAGAGTTAGGATAGGTCATGAGGACAGTGCCGAGTTGGAGGATTGGAACTAGGATAAGGTGTGTGTTGGAGGGGGGGGGCGGGAAGAGGGGAAATGAGGAAACTGGTGAAATCCACATTGAAGCCATGAGGTTAGGGGGTCCCAACGCAGAAGATGAGGCATTCTTCCTCCAGGCATCGGGTGATAAAGGAGTGGTGATGAGGAGGCCAAGGACCTGCATATCCTCGCTGGAGTGAGAGGGGGAGTTGAAGTATTCGGCCATGGGGCGGTGGGATTAGTTGGTGTGGGTGTCCTGGAGATGTTCACTGAAGTGCTCTGCCAGTGGGGTCCTGTCTCCCCAATGTAGAGGAGACTGCATTGGGAGCAATGGATATAGTAAATGACATGTGTGGAAGTGCTGGTGAAATTTTGATGGATGTGGAAGGTTCTTTTGGGGCATTCGATGGAGGAGAGGGTGGAGGTGTGGGTGCAGGTTTTGCAATTCCTGCAGCGGCAGGGAAAGGTGGTGGGAGGGGATGGTGGGTTGGTGGGGGCCATGGACCTGATGAGGTAGTTGCAGAGGGAATGGTCTTTACGAAAAGCGATAGGGGTGGGAAGGGAAATATATCCTTGGTGGTTGGATCTGTTTGTAGGTGGCCGAAATGGTGGAGGATGATGCGATGTACGGAGGAACCTCCATTATCCGAATACCAATTATCTGAAAATCGGATTATCTGAAGGAGATCTCGAGGTCCCGATGGAAACATTACATCAAAGATGTGCTTTCAACAGTGATCACGTCTTTTGTTTACAGTGATTAAACAGACACCATCTCTAAATGACTGACCTCCCGCCCTCTCTCTTTCCCCACACTTTCCCTGGAGTTCCACAGAGGGGTGTACCCTAAACCCCCTCTTCCCCAAATAATCTCTCCAACATTGTCTTGTACAGGGCAAAGGATGGAACCTGTCAAAATGTTGCAGTAAAAAGGGGTGTGTGTGTGTACGCGCACACGGGACGTACCCCACAAAGACAACTGCAGGGGGTAAGTGTTGGACGGGGTTGGGGGCGGTGGGTGTTGCACGGGGGGTAGGGGACAGTGTTGGATGGGTTGGGAGTGGAGTCTCGCACGCTGTGTGTTGCAGTCTCCTGAATGAGGAGCAGACTTTAAAAACTCCGAGCCCCAGAGGAAAGGCATTTAATCAATTAACTGAATAATCATATATCCAAATGAAATACTGCCCGCCCATCACGTTCAGATAATTGAGGTTCCCCTGTATACGAAGGTTTGTGGGATGGAAGGCGAGGACCTGGACAGTCTGTCCTTGTTGCAGTTGGAGGGGTGAGGTTCGAGGGTGGAGGTGTGGGAAGTGGATAAGATGTGCTGGAGGGCATCATCAACCACGTGGGAGGACAAATTGCAGTCTTTAAAGGAGGAGGCCATCTGGTGTGCTCTGTGGTGGAACTGGTCCTCCTGGGAGAAGATGTGGCGGGCAGAGGAATTGGGAATAAGAGAACTCATTTTTACAGGAGGCAGGGTGGGAGGAGGTGTAATCCAGATAGCTGTGGGAGTCGGTGGGTTTGTGGAAAATGTCAGTGTTGATTCAATGACTGTTGATGGAGAGGTCCAGGAAGGGGAGGGGCGTATCTGAGATGGTCCAGGTGAATTTAAGGTTGGGATGGAACGTGTTGGTGAAGTTGATGAATTGTTCAACCTCCTCGTGGGAGTATGAGGTAGTGCCGATTCAGTCATCAATGTAGCGGAGGAAAAAGTGGGGAGTGGTGCCATGTAACTGTGGAAGATGAACTGTTCTACATAGCTGACAAAGAGACAGGCATAGCTGGGGCCCCTTTCATCTGGAGGAAGTGGGAGGATTCGAAGGAAAAATTATTGAGGGTAAGGACCAGTTCAGTCAAATGAATGAGAGTGTCAGTCGAAGGGTAGTGGTGGGAATGTCAGGAGAGGAAAAATCGGAGGGCTTGGAGGCCCTGGTCATGGCAGATGGAGGTGCCTAGGGACTGGATGTCCATGGTGAAGATGAGGCTTTGGGGCCAGGGAAATGAAAGTCTTGAAGGAGATGGAGGGTGTGAGTGGTGCCCTGAATGTATGTCAGGAATTCCTGGACCAGGAGGGATAGAACAGTATCAAGGTATATGGAGATGAATTTGGTGGGGCAGGAGCAGACTGAGACGATAGGTCAGCCAGGATAGTCAAGTTTGTGGATCTTGGATAAGAGGTAGAACTGGGCAGTGCGGAGTTCCTGAACTCTGAGGTTGGAACCCATGGGTGGGAGATCCCCTGAGGTGATGAGGTTGTATATGATCTGGGAGATGATGGGAGGTGAGGTAGTGGTCAATGGGGTGGTAGGAGGAGGTGTCTTCAAGTTGGTGCCTGGCTTCAGCGGTGTAGCTGAACAGGTTTACTTCTCCATTTGATTCACTTCTCACGTGGTCACTGCTTTGTCTTTCTTCCTCCTTTTTAAGTGCCATCTTTTTGAAGTTCCAAAACAATAAAAGAGCTTATAAAACAGCAATTATTGCTCTTAGAATAAGGAAATCAGTTCCAACACTGAAAATACCCCCAAAAAAGGAGCAGTTCCTACAGCCACAACTGTTTCCCATCCTCCATCTTACATTACCCAGAATCCTAAAACAGAGATGAAGAGGTATCTCAAAGGGTTGTGAATCTGTGAAATTCACGACCCCAAACTGCAGTGGATGCTGGGATGTTTAAGAGGTATGGAGAGCAGGCAGGAAAATGGAATTGAGTTTGAGATGAGATCAGCTATGGTCTAACCAAATGGCGGAGGCACTGAATTGCCAACTCCTACTCCTTGTTCTTATGTTCATATTACATTCCCCAAGTTTTTAATCTATGAATGACTCTTTCATACAGTATCATTCAGTGTCTTCCTTTTTAACAATTTCCTCATTGAAAGCATTTTTTTCACTTCCTTTGTGTGTCAGTTAAATATCGATTGCTTTAGGTATGACATTCTTTATTGTTGTTGGGAACTCTTCTTTGGAAGGTGGAGAAAACAGAACTATCACCTACCTAATCCTCTAAACACCTAATGCAGATTTAAATGTGTTGGAAATGATTTCTCAGTGTGCTGTGTGCAATCTAGTTTCACCTATTTGCATACGCTTTCACTGTCTGACTACATCTCAAATGTCAACTGTCAAGTGGTGGAGATGGTTTATTTGTTGTCTTTTTGATTGCATTTCCTTGTGAATATTATTGTGATTTGAAGTCTGAATTCTCAAACTCTTTTTAGTTTAAAAAGTATTTCACCCAACCCACTTTTTAAATTGCTCTCCATGTCTTCTATTGTATCAAATGATTTATTTCATTCCAATGTAACTAACCACAGGAGAGTTTGCATTCTGTCTAGGTTCTGCTGTAAGCTTATTTAACTCAGCATTTTTTTGAAGTGTTTTGTCCATTAAGTCCATAACTTCCCCAAGCCCCTGAACAATTTTAAGAATTTAATTCTGAACTCATTGCATCATTCAGCTTGTAAACTCTTTTAAGATTGAGATATGATTTTCGGTTAATAGAATAGAATAGGATGTAGAATAGAATATCCTTTTATCAGGTGCGCTCCATTGTAGGAGTTCAGTGAAAAGCTTTACAATGTCTGCCTTCTTAGGGCGACATCTTAGATACAAGTACCTAGGTGCAATTCTTTGATAAAGCACAGAAATAAAAGTAGTTGTGTTGTTTACAAGTTTGAAAAAATAAGTTAAAAATAGGCCAACATTAAAGGATTGACATTAAAGTAAGGTAGGAAATTATTAAATAAACATTACATCGTAGCATTTCAGTGCAGGGCCTCCGCATGTGGTCTAACCACTGGCGCCAGACTTCAGTCCAACAGCCATCCCCCACTCCACTCCAAGCCCCAGTTCACTCCATACCAGCACTCATCTGCTCCAAGATAAGTTCCACAACTGCTTTCCTCTCAGTCTCCACCCAGAACTTGCTGTATGCACATGGCTCCAGTGCTTGCAACCCACGTGTCTACTCAGTAATGGGCTTGCTGCTCCGGGGACTTGCTGCCGGCGCCTACCAATGGGCCAGGATTCGCCTCTGGTGCTAAGGGGAGAGAAAAAGGAAAAAAGGAGCGTTCTTGGTTCTAGATGATGCACAGTGTTTAAAAGCTTTCTCTAGCTTTGTATTCCAAATTGGCAGTTAACTTTTATTTTCAATTTGCTCTTCTCTGGAACTTGGACTTGAATTGATGAAGGTTACAATGTTATTTGATTGAGCTGTTCTATCACATCAGAAAGCATTGACTGCTAATCCTGTATCTAACTGAAAATAACCTCTATTTTACCACTCCAGACGTCATGATTCCTTGGTTCTCAAAAGAGGGTGATTACAATAGATTCTATCTCCTTCATTTCTTGAATATGTTTTCTTTGAAGGCTTTGACATCTGCTTTGATGATACAAAGTTCCTGCCTAAAAATAGTAATTTAAAATGGCTGACTTTCCCTTAGGTATGTGTCCCCTCAATGCTTACTGAATACTTCTCACAGCTATGGTCTTATTTCCACTATAGCAGGAACATGACAAGCTAGCACCTGAATTCAGCTCTGGCATTGGCCATATTTTGCATTTAGTTTCACACCATTGGAACAGATACAAGTATTATTTCAAATAACTTATTTTCTGTTCAATAAAGGCACAATTAGTTTAATCAGATCTTGTACTGTCCACTTTGATTTAACTTACCAAACCTAAACTTCAGGAAATCTGGGAGGTAATGTATAAAGCACTGAATCAAACCCTGCATTTGGGGTTCATGGGCCTTTATTATTGTTAATTACAATTGTCTGTCAAACAGTATAATTCATTATTAAAGGAGTTCATGCCTTCCCCAGTTTTTAATACTTTGTTAAATTGTGGTAGCTCACTTGTAAGTTTGTGCTGAGCATTAAATTAAGAATCAGAAGTCAGAATTATGTCCTTCTAGGTTGCTGTCTTTTCTATTCACCCACACCTTGACTGGTGACTCAATCTATTTTATTAGATTGTTCATGGGACTTTGGATTTGTTGACTAAGGCAGCAGTTATTATTATTTTTTTTTATTATTGTCATCATCAATATCCCCACCCTCAGTCCTGAAGAAAAGTTATACTTCTTCACCTCCTGATGCTGCCTGGTTTGCTGTGTTCTTCCAGCCCCCTGCTTGTTTAACATGGTTGAACCAAGGCAGTAATGAGGTCAGGAACTGAGTGTTAATGATGGAGTTTTTCACTTTATCTAACCAGAAACATTATCACACACAAGTGAGTGACCTTCCACCAACAAAATCACTGTGACTTCTTTTTTGCTTTTTTTTTAAGCCAAGTAACCACCACCAGTAAAACACTCATGTAGTCAAGCAAAGCCCATGAGGGCAAGAAGTGCTGTTTTAAAGCTCTATTGAAGATAGTTTCCATTGCTTGGCTGATGATCAGGAGTAAATTGATGGGACAGTAATTGGCCAGGTTACTTTCTCCTTGTTTTGTATACAGGACATATTTGGGCAGTTTCCCACATTATTAGGTGGATGCCTATGTTGCAGATAGTTCTGGAGCACAAGTCACCAATACTAGTGTTGGAATGTTGTCAGGGCCAAAGCTTTTGCAGTAATCAATGCCTTCAGCCTTTTTTTCTGTTATTATTTGGAATGAATTGTACTAAATGAAGACTGGAATCCTTGATGCTGATGATTCGGGGGGAAATCAAGATAGACCATCCACTTATTACTTCTGTTTGATGTGTTTGTAAATATTTCAGCCATGTCTTTTGTACAGGTGCTGGATACCCCCATCATTAAGAATTGAGGCATTTATAGAACCTCCTCCTGCTAGTTGTTAAATTGCCCATCACTGAGGACTTGGTGTGGCCGCACTGCAGAGTTTAGATCTGATCCATTGATTTGGGATTGCTGAACTTGATTTGATGCACACAGAGTACTGTTTGGTAGAGATTCAGGAACTGTAGTACCTACTGTGCTGAAGTTTCACCAGGTTGACACCTCATTTTCAGAGATGCATGGCTTGTCCTTCTGGCACTTTTCATTAAACCAGTTATACGTTTTCTTCCTGTTCACTACTTTGCTAGTTGTTGGGATATATTTCTTTCAAGCTTTTCACTATGCTGTGTACTCACAGCTTTGTGAACTCACACCATACTAACTGTATAGATAATTTTAACCAACCTGTTCAGAGGAGGGATTGCACACTTTAGCAGGTTGGAACCTGAACCTGGGCATCCTGACTCAGAGATAGGGACACCATCACTGAATCACAAGAGTCCTAATTGTGTACATTAGCAATCAACATGAGCTCTCAGCTGTTGCTCCTTCTCTCAGGTCTGATCATCATGTGATCAGGACGTTGTCAGTGACATGTGTACATGCCTAGGATTTAACCCTTCAGACTCCATTTCGCTTAGCTAGGGTGAATTCCCCAGCAGTTACCTGCTTTGAGGCTTGCATGTGGCAAATCAATACACAATATTAAATTGGAAGAATGAGATCATCCGGATGATGCTAAGGAGATGAGGCATCAGCATGTCTTTTCAGATACATGGCTACATCTTAGCAACAGTTAACTGTCAGTCTTGGCTGAACAGTCATTATGTCCTGAAAAATGAAGGAGGCATTCCTTCGAACGCCCCATCATAGAAAAGGTATTGATAAGTAAGTTTGTGGATGATACAAAGGTTGGCCAGATGGTTGACAGTGAGGAAGTATGTCTTGGGTTACAACAGGATATAAATGGCCAAATCAGTAGATTAGTGCCGGATGGAGGTTCACCCTGATAATTGCCACACAATACGATGGAAGACAATCACAACATGAAGGCAATGTTGCATAGTTTAGCTATGAAGAGAGCTGGTTAGGTTCAGACTGTTTTCTTTAGAGCAGAAAAGGCTGAAGGGTATTTAACTGAAATGTTTCAGATTATGAGGGGCATGGACAGGGTTGATAGAAAATAGCTGTTTCTCTTAGCTGAATAACAAGGGGGACAAAATTTTAAAGGTGAAAGTTAGGAGGTTTAGAGGGGAAATTTGAGGACTTTTTTTTCCACCTAGAAGGTGGTGGGAATTTGGAATGCACTTCTAGGGAGTGTTGTCGAGGCAGAAAACCTCATAACCTTTAAAAAGTACTTGAATGAACACTTGAAACATTATAACAGTCATGACAATGTCAAGTGTAGATTTATAGTAGTCTCTTTTTCGGTGCAGACTAAATGGACCAAAGGGCTCTTGTGTATTCTATGATACATAATGCTACCACTTGTACAGATGCAGTTCTCCTAGGTAAAACTAACTGTGTTTCTCTTTCAACTCACAGGAGAAGCAGAAAAAGAACAATTAAAAATAATACCCATTAGGTGAACTTTGTACTCTGTCCCCAACAGAGTAGGGGGCTGGAACTGGCTGTGTCCCAAGCCAGCTAAGCAGTTACTGACAGTGAGACAGGAGTGTCAACATGGCTAAATGAGCAAACAAATGTTGGGGCACAGGGACCTTCTGTGCACCATAGGATCATTGTGCTCATGTATTCACTACTGGATATATGACGATGTTCATCAGGTGGGGTTTGAATGAGCAGATTTAAAGTCTGTAACCCTTAAATGTCTATGTTTTCTCATACAGGTCTCAGTAATGCTGAAAGAAGCTCTGCTTCTGATAAGGAGGAATAATGCTTAGAGATTGCACCATGACACCATTCCCCACCCCTCCAGATACTCAATATTAGTAGTTATCTGCTCAAAATTAGATTCAGAGTCTTAACTTGGTGAGCACATCACAGTGCCAAAGTAGCTGACAGAGGTGACAGGTGACTGACAGCTGAAAAGTTATTTGGAGCCAGTCCATACTAACTTCTTGATATGACAGGTGTCTGATGTTGATCAAAACAAAGAACTAGTGCAGCAGCAGCAAGAGGCAAGAGAACATCTTGCAGAACTGCCAAATGTTGCACATAGCCATGCACAGATGATGAAAGAGCTGATCAAGGCCAGGAGTCTTACC
Organism: Chiloscyllium plagiosum; assembly: GCF_004010195.1. Taxonomy (NCBI): domain Eukaryota; kingdom Metazoa; phylum Chordata; class Chondrichthyes; order Orectolobiformes; family Hemiscylliidae; genus Chiloscyllium; species Chiloscyllium plagiosum. The sequence goes on from NC_057715.1 coordinate 40,731,617, forward strand.
ATATCTTAGTTGTGTGAGTGCAAGGATTCCCCCATCAAGACTGGCAACTCTCCGGAGAGTCAGATCTAGTAATCAATGAATGGTAGACATGTCTGCAGACTTCCAGACCTGACCTATGATCTTGATGAAGCATTCCTGATGAAGGGCTTTTGCCTGAAACATCGATTTTCCTGCTCCTTGAATGCTGCCTGACCTGCTGTACTTTTCCAACACCACTCTTATCTAGACTCTGATCTCCAGCATCTGCAGTCTTCACTTTTGCATATGATCTCCATGCAACAATGGCAAAACAAGAGGGGTCTGAGGTGACTAGGCCTGCTTCCAGGTGCTCACCTTCTCAACTGAACAAGGAATTACAGTAGTAGCCAGGAAGGAAGGGGGAGCAGCAGCTTTCTGTAACTGGAAGCTTCTCTCGTATTGCTGGAAGTATGGACAGTGCATGTGCTAATGACCCCAATAGCCACAACGACATAGCAGAGTCCTGCATTTAAGCAGGAGTCACACAGTGTGCTATCAGGCCTCAGGCAGCCTAAGGAGGGACATGGAGCTCATGGCTTAGGGCGATCAGCTACCTGCCTCCATCACAGTGGAAGCATGCCTGCAGCTCCTCACAAGGGCATACAGTAAAAAGAATAATCAGGTGCACTTGGTGTTAATGGGCTATATTGCCAAGCAATAAATATTCATCCTACTGCTGTTTGTCTTTTCTATATTTCTTGTTTGATGTCCTCCAACAATTCTGCTTATGGTGGAGAACTCTTACCTTCACCAGTTTGTGCTGTGATCCTGGATGTTAGATAATGGAACCTTGTAATGCAGGAGGTGACAGGTGATTTATGTAAAGGAAAGTTTTTATTACCCAGATTTGGAATGGGCAGCAGGGTGGCAAGAACTGGATATGTAGGAGATTAGCTCAATCCTCCCCTTATGTGCCTCACATTTTCTGATGCCTCTAATCCATCTACAGCCATCAACTCTGCAACATCCTTTGTAGGACATAGGAGCAGAAGGTGGCTATTCAGCCCATTGAGGCTGCTCTGCCATTCAATAATATAATGGCTGATCTGATGATCCTCAATTTTGCTTTTCTATCTATACCACATAATCCTTGATTCTCTTGCTCATTAAAATTATCTATGTCAACCTTGAAGAGACAATTCCACAGATTTACTATCCTCGAAGAGAGGATGTGTGTGATGTCATATATGTGTGATCACTTATTCTTGAGATTACGCCATTTGGTTCTAGGCTCTCCCACAATGGGAAACAATGTTTCCGTATCTACCCCTGTTGACATCCCTTAGAGTTTTGTATGTCGCATTCTTCTAAATTACAGGGAATAGGTCCAACCTTCATAACCTCTCTTCATAAGACAGACCCTGCATACCTGGATAAACCTAATGATAGAGCCCTACAGCACATAAAAAGGCCCTTCGGCTCATCAAGAGAGCATATAACATACATTGCTCCCCTATTATTTATGCTACTTGTTACCTCCACAATGAATTCTATCAATTTTGTCAGGCATGGATTCCCGTTCACAAGATGCCTGTGCATGAACATATTGTGCATTTCCAAATGCTCTGCTAATACATCTTTTATAGTAGACCTGAGCATTTTCCCAATAACAAACATTAAGCTAACTGGCCTATAGTTGCATGTTTATTTTTGTTTCCTTCTCTTTTTAAAAAGAGTGTCACATTGATAGTTTCCTAATCCTCTGGAACATTTGCAGTAATTTAAGGATTTCGTAGATTACAAATTGGTAGCTGCTTCCTTTAATACAATAATATGCATTCTATCAGATCTATGGGACTTCTAGGTCTTTAGCCCCAATAGTCCCTACCATTTGTTCTTATTTATTTCCTTTCTTCTTCTCATCATTTTACTGTAGTAATTTTGGAATTCTACTTACGTTTTCTAACGTGAAGAACCCCTTTGCCATTTCCTAGTTTTGCATCAATTCCCCAGTCTCATTTTCTATGGAGCCTGTGTTGCACGCCTTTTCCTTTTAATAAACTTAAAGGCTTTCTAACTCTCTGTCATGATATTACTTGCCAGTTTACACTCCAAGTTTATTTTTTTCTTTAGGTTTATTTTTAGTCATTTTTTGATCATTTTTTGAAATGTACCCCATATTTGCCTTTTTTTCCTTTCAATCTGATGCTATCCTTAACTTCTCTGGATCATCATGTTTAACTTCTCCCCTTCTTGGTATCCTTCTTCCTCATTTGGATTTTTTTTTTGCTGTGAGCAATGAATGATTTTCTTAAACATCTGCCATTATTCCTCAACTCTCTCTGCTACTAAACCCCTTTCCTGTCCAATCCAGCTAGCTCTATCCTCATTCCTTTGTAATTTCTTTTATTTAAACTCAACAAAGTTGTTTCTGCTCCAAGTTCCCAGTTAGAGTACATAAGATCCCAGCAGATTTAAACACTTGCTGCTTAGCATCCCAGATCTTTAAATAAAACGTAGGTGAGACAATTTGTTTAATTTTAGTTACTTGTGGTTGGTTAAATTAAAAGTGAAGGAAATGTCTCGTAAGATTGCTTAAGAGGTTTTAGGGTTTGAAGATGCTTCCCAAATTTGCCAAGAAAGTTTAGAAAGACAGAAGGAGGGCATAATTTTAGAATTAGCAAATAGGTTAGAATTGAGTTTAACCAGGGACAAAAGGAACGCTGAAATTGTAATGGAGTTGGTCAAGCACTTAGGTGTATCAGAAAAACAGACAAGTGCAGTAGAGTTAGAAACACCTTAAATTACAGTTGAGGCAAATGGGGTTAGAAGATAAAGAAAGGGAAAAAAGGGCCATGAGAGAAGAAAGAGAAAAGAGAGAAAGAGAGGAAAAAGAAAGGAAGAGAAGGTTCTTAGCTGAACAAAGAGAGAAGAAAGAGAAAGGGAGAGAAAATTTGAATTTCAGAAGGTGCAAATTAGTCAGGTAAGTCAAATTAACAGGGTGAAGATGAAGAAAGAAGATAGTGATGTTTACAAATATGTTAAAACATTGAAATGTGGCAATGAGGAAGATGTTGAAGCCTTCTTTGTTTTATTTGAAAAAATGGCTAGGCAGATAGAGTGGTCAGAGAACTTGTGGGTAATGCTAGTTCAGACTAAACTGATAAGCCGAGCTAGTGAGGTATTTGCAGCGCAGTCAGATGAGGGGTCAAGAAATTATGCAGATGTCAAAAAGGTTATTTTGAGTGCTTATGAATTGGTGCCAGAAACATAAAGAGAGCAGTTCAGAAACATAAAGAAGGAACTAGATCAGATTTGTGTCGAGTTCGAAAGAATTAAACGCAGTAATTTTGACAGATGGGTACAGGCTGGAGGAGTTTAAAAGCTTACTTCCCAAGATGAAACAAGTTCATGTGGATGAACAGAAAATTCAAGAAGTGACAAGAGTGGCAGAGATGGCGGATGAATATGCATTGGTACACAAGGGAAAATTTAGCTCCCAGAAAAAAATTCATCCTATGAGGGATCAAAATTGGGAGAAGGAAAGATCCTTCACCACAAAACAAAGATTAGAACACACTGGTAATAGTTTACCACAGATGAAAACAGAAGCCTAAGAGATTAGAAAGGAGGTGAAAGGTGCCACTTTTTCATTGTAATGGAGTGGGACACAGAAAATTACAGTCCTGGTGGTTTAAGAAAGGCACTGGGAAAATGAGTTTTCATTGCTGGAAGGGCAGCATGGTGGCTCAGTGGTTAGTACTGCTGCCTCACAGCGCCAATGACATGGGTTCTATTCCCGCCTTGGGCGACTGCCTCTGTGGAGTTTGTACATTCTCCCAGTGTCTGCGTGGTTTCCTCCGGGTGCTCCGCTTTCCTCCCACAATCTAAAATATGTACAGTTTAGGGTGGATTGGCCATGCTAAATTGCCCATAGTGTTAGCTGCATTAGTTAGGGATAAACATAGGGTTGGGGAATGGGTCTGGGTGGGTTACTCTTTGGAGGGTCAGCGTGGACTTGTTGGACTGAAGGACCTGTTTCCATTCTGTAGGGAATCTAATCTAATAGTGGGATACATAAAGTCACAGTGCTGGTCATTGAAGAAAGGCACTGCGGGAAAAGATGTGGGAAAATAGGCTAATCCAGTGGCCTTAGTGAAAGTAGGAAAGGAAACTCCAAGAAAAGTCGAGGAGCTGCAAGTTAAGTGCAAAGCCTAGGCAGGGGCTGGGTATTGAGTTAGTGCCCAATCTCAAGAAAGACTTCACCTCTGTGGGTAAAGTTTACTCAGGATAATAGAGGGAGAAAGGAAAAAAGTTATAATTTTGAGAGATACGGGATCTAATCAGTCCCTAATAGATGAATGTATTTTCACGCTTTCTGACATGTTCCCCAAGTGAGTAGTAATTTGTGGAATAGATGGACATAAATTTTGCATTCTCCTTTGTAACGTCAGATAGGAGAATCAAATCAAGACTGGGGAAGTAACAGTTGGAGTGATTGATAGAGTGTTAGTTACAAGAATCCAGTTTGTTCTTTGGAACAATTTTGCAGGATCCAAGGTGGGAGTGATTGCTCTTGTTGTGAAGAAGCCAAAGGAAGACCAGGAAATGGAGGAATTAAAAGAAAAATACCCCAGAATTTTTCCAGACTGTGCAGTAATAAGATCCCACCATCATAAGTCACGGCAAGAAGCAAAAAGTAAAAGGGAAAAATAAAGGAGTTGAGGTACTGTTAGTGGACACCCTGTTTGATGTAATGGTGCAGGAAAAACCTGAACAGTCAGAGGACCAGGCAGAAAGATTTAGTTCTGAAAGGCTTATGGACTTACAATAGAAAGACGAGACAATAAAATATATCTCTTGATGCATACTCAGAAAAGGAATCAGAATGTATTCCTGAGGGTTATCATTCTAAAGATGGATTTCTAAGATGAAAATGAAGACCATGGCAGGTTAATACAGAGGAGAAATCGGCAGAAGTGCAACAGATTGTGTTGCTGATAGCATAAAGACAGAAAGTGTTACAGTTAGCACATGAATTATCAGTAGAAGGTCACCTAGGTATGAGGAAGACTCAGGCTAAGGTACAAAAGCATTTCTATTGTCCTGGACTGCACAAGGATGTGGTTAAATTTTGATGTGCATGTCATATGCACCAAATGATAGGTAAGCCACAAGCAGTAAAACAAAAGCACTCTTGTTGCCAATTACCACGTTCAAAGAATCTTTCACATGGGTTATGATTGATTGTGTAGTAAAACTAAAAGTGTGAACCAGTACTTGCTAACCATAATAGATGTGTCTACCAGATTTCTGGAAGCAATTCCATTACAGCGTATTAAGACAAAAAGGATGGTACAGGAGTTAATAGCTTTCTTCATGTGGTATGAGCTACCCAAAGAGATTCAGTCAGACCAAGGGTCTAATTTTACTACTAGGCTGTTTAAGGAAGTGATGGATAGCTTAGACATCCAGCATTTTAAATCAAGTGTGTACCATCTTGAATCCCAGGGAACTTTGGAAAGGTGACATCAGACGGGAAGACCATGTTAAGAAGGTACTGTCAGGATTACCCGAATGATTGGGATAAAGGTATCCTATTCATATTGTTTGCCATTCCAGATGCCCCAAACAAATCTACTCAGTATACTCCCTTCACGTTAATATTCAGACATGTAGTGAGAGGCCTTTGAAATTAATTGAAGAAAAATTAACAGGACTGAAGTCAGAGGTCTCACTTACATTATGTATTGGAGGTGAGGGAGATGAGTTAGCTATACAGCACCTAAAAAGGGCCCAGATGAAGCAGGTGGCAGATAAAAACTTTAAAATTCAGACATTTCCCATTGGGATGATATATTAATATTGTTGCCATGGTAGGAGATCCCTTCAAACCAGCTTTAGTGGTTCCTATCAAATTGAGAAAAACTTGAATCAGGTAAATTTTCTTTTAAAGATGCCAGATAGAAAAAAAACGGTATCGGGTATGTCATTTGAATATGTTGAAACCCTACTATAATAAAGACAGGGAATTGGAGAAATAGATGTCAGTTACTGCCCTACAGAGTGAGGAATCAAATCCAGATGTCGTGAAGTTTAATGTGCCTCAAATATGTTAAATAATGAGAAAGTCCTTGAGGAGTGGGATAAGTTAGTGAATGAGTAAATAACCCAGCTGAAAGATTTGTTGCAGCAATATGAGGACACATGTAGGTTTATGATGGGGTGGACTAATGCTATTGTGCTTGATGTAAGTAGAGAATGCTGTTCCAATAAAACAACACTCCTACAGACTTAAACCTCTCAAAGCCACACAGGTCCAGAAAGAAGTGGATGCAATGGCCAATGAAGATATCATCGAACTAAGTCAGAGTGAGTGGAATTCACCAATCATGTTAGTTCGCCAAACCTGATTTTGTGTGGACTCTCGGAAAGTGGTCACCATAACAAAATCAGACTTATACAGTCCTCCAATATTGGTATTGGGTATCAAGAAAGTTGAACAAGCCTCTTATATCATAAAGTTGGATTTACTGTGTGGTTATTGACAAGTACCTTTATCAGAGAAAGCGAAAGAGGTTTTTGTGTTTGTAACCCCAAATGGGCCATACCAATTCAAAGTGATGCTTTTTGGAATGAAGAATGCACCAGCTACATCACAAAGACTCATGAACAGAATTGTGGCTGGATTAACAAAGTGTGCAGTTTATCTGGATGATTAGTGATCTTTAGCAAATCATGGAATGTGGTAAAGTTGGCAGAGCTCTTTGAAAGAATATGAGAAGCAAAACTGGTCATAGACTTAAAGAAAACAGCATTCACGAAGACAGAGGTGATGTTCTTGGAACATAACATCGGTCATGGAAGGTTGACCCCAAGGAACACCAGGACGAAGGTCATCGATGAGGATAGTCGTGCAAATTCAAAGAAAGAGGTGCTCCGATTTTTGGGACCTAGAGAATTCTATTGCACGTTTGTTCTAAACTTCAGCAGCTTGCTGGCACCATTAACAGATTTACAAATAAAGAACACAAAATTTCAGTGGACAGAGCAATACCAGAAGGCATTTGAGAATTTAAAAGCAGTCTTAACCATCGCACCAGTTTCTGTTGCACCAAATGTTTTGAAAAACTTCGAAATTGCAATTGATTCGAGTGAGATGGGAGTTGGACGTTGGACCTGTACTGCTATAGGATGATGATGATGATGGAATTAAACAGCCAATTGGCTACTTTTCAAAGAAACTGAACACCTACTTGAGAAAGTACTCCACCATTGTAAAAGAATTATTGAGTTTGGTACTGGCCGTACAAATTTTAATGTTTATGTGATGAACCATGTGTCGGAGACAGTTATGTACACAGACCACAATCCTCTTACATTCCTGGAATGATTTAAAGACAAAAATATGAGACTATTTCTTTGCAACCTTATGTTACAGACTTTTAATTTACAAATTGTATATGTTGTGGTCGTAAAAGTGATAGCAGATGCATTATTGTGGATTTAAAGGAAAAAGTATTGATAAGATTGGACAGATTCCAACGTTATAAATGTATTTGCAGAAATGAATATGAACTTTGATTAATGACCTATACATTTCATTGTAAAGGGATTAATAACTAGGAAAAAAAACATTTTTTCATTATAATGGTTCATTTTTCCTAAGGCAGGAGGTGTTATGACATTGAAGGTGTGTACTGTACCTTTAAGAGAGAATGAATGCTGCTCTGAACTTAGAGCTTACAAGCACCTGTGTAATATGATTGATGGTAATCTCAGTCTGGAAAATTGAAAATATTTAACATTTGGCTGTGTTTTGGTTGCTGTTTTGACAACAATTTGAATTTAACCAATCATTTTAAATTATTCTCCAGGATACTAAAACACAATCGAGTTTGAATTTATTGTTTTGTCAACATCAAACTGATAAGACAATCTGATGTAGGGAATATAAAAATGCAGGCATTTTGAAAATTGAAGTAGGAGCAACTGCCATCAAGAGAGACAGCCTAGAAATTAGGAAACACCTTTTGTCAAAATATCTTTTCACATGAAACATACTCGCAGTAAAAAAGAAAGAAGACAACCCAGGGAGATCCTCAGTTGGAAGAAGACAGACACCAATGAGGACAGCACACTGTGTGGTTTTGAAATTAAGTTGATGTAATATTAATAAGTGTATAATTGGAACAGTATATTGTTATAGAGTTAGAAGCAGGTAAGCAGTTAAGAGAAAGGCGTGCAGAAGAGTTGTGAATAGTTGTTGTTTAGTGTTCACTTTTAGAGTTAAAGAATAAATTAATATTATTTTCCTTAAATAGTGGAATTTGGGAGTTCTCCATCACTCATATTTTAACAGACTATGAGGGGAGGTGAGCTTTTCTGGATGTTTAGTTACTTAACGGAAAGGTTCACCATTATGCCGTAACAGTGTAGATGTTGAGTGTCACGGTTATCTTCAAGGTTGCAGGCATTGGGTGTCCACCAAACCTCATGGATCTAAGCTCATCCTGAAACAGGGCATAAAAATTAGTGGCTGCCTCCCTGGAAGGCTTCAGTCTACAGGGAGTCTGTTGCTCAAACATCTGTAGATAGTTTAGCCATATATAGAGTAGATCTTCCCCAAAGATAAATACCATATACAACAGGGAATTGGATGTGCCCTACTGCTTTTCCAGTGGACCCACTCGAAGGTTGGTCCTCATTACTTCAAGATTGGAGAAGAGTCAATTCGATAATAGGAGTTGGGCCCTCTCATTTACCTCCTCCTCTCAAAATCTTTCTCCAGCTCTCTCATGGGATCAGGGACCATTATATGACCCCTCCCCCAGTGGGCTGTGACTTTCACAGTTCCCCTCAATCCCTATCACATTAAAGCTGCTGCTTTGGCCTTCATCCGAACTCCAGTCTGGCAATATCCTCCATCCTCGCTTCCACTGTATATTGTCATAGAATATAACTGCTTGGCAGACACAACACTGAACTGTCCTATATCTGTCTCCCTTAGCAGCTGGTGCTGAGAAGACTCTGGCTCCCATGTATCATTCATAAAAGTCAGAATGCTTCATTAAATGACATTTATTTAGAGTGGTCAACATTTAGTGTCCCACTGTTATGTGAACTCTGCCCTCACAGTTCCTTAAAATTTGAAAATAAACTTATGTCAGGCTTCCAGTGAGTGTGTTTTGGCTGCAGTTTATGACTCCTGCACTCAATTGATCCCACTTTTCCTGGTAAAATTCCAGCTAAGAATTCTCGCACCTTTTGCCTACTTCCTGTTAAACAAAGGTGAGCCATGGATGCTGACAAACACTTCACTAGTCTCCTTGTTCACCAAACCCAATATGTTGGTCATTCCTATTGCACGAGGGCCCTCTTGTTTTTGGTCAAAGTCATGTTCGATGCATCTCATAGGTTAGCTTACTTTGAAAAGCTTCCTTGACAGTCGTCATGGTTACTTGTGTGGCCAGAGGGTTAACCCTGTGAACCTACTGCAACAGGTTCCTGCCCTTATGTGCTAGATTTAGCTCCATGTCAGTCATGGGCATTAATTTTCCCTCAAGTCTGATCATTACTTGTCAAGTCCTTTTGTGGTTGTCAGTTTATATGAAACATGGACTTGACAGCAACTTGGTTGCAAATAATCTTTATTGATTTTGATCAACTCTTGACGCACTCTATGTCTTAAGCAAAAGTCGCATCGTGAAATAAACAATGTTACTTCTGTTATGGAAGGATAATTTGAACTTTGGTAATTGGTTGTTTTAAATTGTGAAACAAAGCTGAAAAGTCATTAAAGTGCTCTTGTCACATACAGTTTAAAATAATTTGCTTTTTCAGTTTCATAAATGATTTGTTGAGCTTTGATGTGTTTGAGAGTTATGAGAAACCAATGACCCTTTATTCAACATTTCTTGCTAACCCTTGACAATTTCCATGCTGAGAAAGGTTTCTCTTGCTAAATGTTATCCATATTCTTAAAAATTCAACAAATGAGTAGCTCAGCTGTATTATTATTTCTATCTACAAGCTGTAAATTACTAGTAAGTTTAAATAAAAATGAAAATCACTGTCCTGTATGTTTAAAACAAATCTTAAGCATCTATGCATCAAAGAATATGGTACCTTGTACACTGTAAATTGTTTTTTGCTACCTGTATACGCTCCACTATTGAATGAACAATACTGGAGGATAGTTGCACAGTCTCCTGTGGAATAGTAAGGCACAGAGAGCTTTCACAGCCAAATCTATCCTTATTAGAGGTAGAACTGTTCCAGGTGTCATTAACACTGCAATCATTACAGATTAACTGTTTTCTCAGGTGCTGCCTGCTAACAGTCATGTGCAGCTTGGCTGTAACACAGAATTACTATTGAAACAGACATAAATCCTTGTAGCTTTGATACTCCACACGGGCACTAGAACTGAGAGTATTTGCAAAAATTGCTCTTATATTGAAAATGATTTTCATTCGGGAGATCAGCTGGTGTTGCTCAAGGAAGCCTGCAGTGCAGACATCTGTTGCTGCACAACATTATTACAATGAACGCATGTGAATGCACAACCATGTCAATACAGTAACCAGAGGCAAGTGGTTCCTGACACTACAAACAATTTTGTTTGGATATAATCCCAGGATCAAAGATACAGGGCATTCTTGAAAAACTGGCATTGTGAAAGCAAACATATTAATTTTGGACTCACCCAGATTTTAGGGGGCATCTTTGTGAAAGGCTAAACACTTTAAAAGTCAAATGTCACATAACCATGAGCCATTTATATCTCCTAAATCTAATCTTTGACATTCCAAATTTAAGATGCTCCTTCAGCCTAACTTGCTGATTTAGATTTTAGTAATTTGCCTGATCGTTACTTTCTTCTCCAGTATCATGTTTGTGGAGACAGTGTCACACCTCAACATGAGGACATTCTTGAATGTGGCGTATGACATTACCACTGTGCAAGTGAGATAGATTAAGAGAGCCAGAAGGACAAATCCTAGAGGCACTGAGGATCTTCATCAGCAGCAGAATCATATGCCACCACAATCTGGAACTTTACTGACTGGCAAATTCTGCATTCCTCCAGCATTGGGAATATCTGAAAATTATTTGCCAATCTAGTGCATTTACAATACTGGGGTGATGTGTGTAACTAATGTCATGCTACTGACAAGGATAAATGATCTCACAAGTATTTTACTCAGTCAGAGCTCTGCAACCATGACACTTCCAGCAGTAAATGGTTGTAGACAATGGGAGGATCTACCTCCAAAAATGTCCTCCTCTTCAACAGATAGAATTCAGAATGTGAGTGACAATGTTGAAGCATTTATAGCATATTCAGAGCCATTGGTGCTTCCTCCTGAAGTCCTCACTACCAGGGAAGCTAATTTTCAGCCAATTTGATTCACTCCACATGGCCTTGAAAAATGGCAGACTTCACAGAAAAATAACTTCTGCTGCAATAGCAACATCTGTTGAACAATATGAGAAATGATTTAAATATGTCCTTAACATAAGATGACAGTGGGAGGCAATCTTACCGCTGCTCTTCCAATTTATCGGTGTACACGTCTTAGAGATTCTGTCCAGCATGCACAGTCATAGAGATGTACAGCACATAAATAGACCCTTCAGTCCAACTTGTCCAAACCAACCAGATATCCTAAATGAATCTAGTCCTATTTTCCAGCATTTAGCCCATATTCCTTGAAACTCTTCCTATTCATATAGCATTCAAATGCCCTTTAAATGTTGTAAATGTACCAGCATCTACCACTTCCTCTGGCAGCTTATTCCAAACATGCACCCCCCTCTGCATGAAAAAGTTGCACCTTATGTCCCTTTTAAATCTTTTCCCTCTCACCTTAAACCTATGCTCTATTGTTTTGGACTTCCCTACCCCAGTGAAAATACTTTGGCTATTCACCTTATATATGCCCCTCATGATTTATAAACCTCTATAAAGTCACCCCTCAGCCTCTGACGCTCCAGGGAAAATAGCCCCAGTCTATCCCTAAAACTCAACCCTCCAACCCTGGCAACATCCTTGGAATTCTTTTGTGAACCTTTTCAAGTTTCACAACATCCTTCCTATAACAGGGAAACCAGAACTGAACACAATATTCCAAAAATGGTCTAATCAATGTCCTGTAAAGCCACAGCATGACCTCCCAACTCCTTTACTCAATGCACTGACCAAAAAAGGCAAGCATACCAAATACTTTCTTCACTACCCTGTCTATCTGCGACTCTACTTTCAAGGAACTATGATCCTGCACTTCAAGATCTTTGTTCAGCAACACTCATAATCTTTATGACATTTCATATTTCTGTAAAATTTTATTTCACAAATTAAAAGACACAGCCTGCACTGTTAACACAAAAACCACCTTTTATTTATGCAATTATCTTTTGTTCTAGAAAATGTCATAGGGTCATATCTAATGACATTATGATCACTGGTAATCAAGTGCTTTCAACCTTTGAATATTTCATCATATTAAGCTCATGTCAAAACATTGGATGATGTATGTTTTAAAATGTGACCCTTTGCAGTGTTTTGTCAAGAAGAGTCTCTTATTAACCTGATGCATTAACCTCCTTCATTAGCAACTTCCCACCAACATTCCATTTAATTAAAGGGTAATTAATATCAACCATAATTAGCTTCCTTTTTTCCAACAGACAGCCAAATGAATAACCTCACTTCACATTCCTCCCTATCTTGTTATTCATGGATAGTTCTGACAGTTAATTGTTTACTCTTGGTGTCACACATTGATTTTGATTGCAGCCAGACTCCCTCATCTTTCTGATTTCTAATTGCAAGCTTTTTTTTCCTCCACTTTCTGGATGTCATAGACTGACAGGATTAAATTTTGTTCTCAATTTTTGCTTGAAAATATATTAGTTTGGCATAGCTGACTTTGTCTTGCACATTTAGGCTTAAAATTTGACACAATTTATTATGCTACTCTTTAATGTAAAGTTATGTTTATCAATATTATAATGATCCTTACTGTTAGATTTGCAATGTTAGATTGTCAGATACAGTGACGTAGTTAATTATATAAAAGCAGTTGGTGTCAAAAAGTGTGGAGCTGGAAAAGCACAGCAGGTCAGGCAGCATCTGAGGAGCAGGAGAGTCATTGTTTTGGGCATAAACTGCTCATTCCTGATGAAGGGCTTTTGCCTGAAATGATCACTCTCCTGCTCCTCAGATGCTGCCTGACCTGCTGTGTTTTTCCAGTACCACACTTGTCCACTCTGATCTCCAGCATCTGCAGTCCTCACTTGCTCCTAAAAACAGTTGGTGCAGAAAGTTGATAAATTACAACAATAACAGTTACTCCACTCCTTTTCAACTCACCCTACTATTCTTCCTCTTCAACACGATCTTACCTTCACCATCCTCAGTAGTTCCTCTACCTGACCCTTATATCTATCTCTCCATCATCATCATCCCCCTCCTTGAGTTCAATCCAAGCACTACTTGTCTCCTTCCTGCTCCTCAAACTTCTGTCACATCCTCCTTCTCCTCCCTGTCCACCTCCTCATTCTCAACCCTAAACCCACTCCTGCTCAGCTCACTAGCTACTCCACTACATCACCTTCCTGACCTTTCCTCCTCATCCCTTCTTCCCAGAACCTCCTCCTTGATGTTTGAACTTCAATCCTTCTAAGCTCAATGTCTACTCCTTCACATCTTCATCAATTCCAATTTTGTCTCTTCTCATCTTCATCTCTACTTTACAACCCTCCCTCTCCTTCTCCCATTCCCTCTTGTTCATCTCCATGCCTTCTGCCTCCCCACTTGGCTCATTCTCACTCATTAGGTCTGAGGAAGGGTCACTGGACCAAAAACATTAACTTTGATTTCACTTCACAGAGGCTACCAGACCTGTTGAGCTTTTCTAGCAACTTCTGTTTTTGCTTCTGATTTACAGTATCCACAGTTCTTTTGTTTTTTATTGAATGGGTGTGTCAGTCCTCATTGCAACTTAGAAGAAACAAAATGATTATTAGGGGACTTGACAAAGTTAGATGTGAAAAGATTATTTTCCTTTGTGCGAAAGACTAGGACCAGAAGGAATAATATCGGAATAAGGGATTGGATGTTTAAGACAGAGATTAAGGGGGATTTTATTCTCTCAGAGAATACTGACTTTGTGGAGTTCTATACCACAGAAACCTGTCAAGGCTAGGTTATTAAGTGTCACCTAGTTTTCTAATCAACCTGTTCAGAGATGTTATTACATACCTCTGAAATAGGTAGGACTTGAATCCAGGCTTCCTGGTGAGGGGTAGGCACTCTACACTGCACCACATAAAAGAGTAATCAAGGCTGAGATCAATTAATTTTTAGGGAATCAATGATTATGGGGAAAAGACAAGGAAGTGAAAGATTATCAGAGTAGCTGTGATGCGCTGAATGATCTACCTCTGCACCTATGTCATACATAACCTATATATTTTCACTTTTAATTGACAAGTCTTTCTTTTGTTTTATTTGCTGTTAATACGTTGGCTCTGTTAAGATGTAGTTTTTCTACTATGTGGGTGACATGTTTTAAGATGTACACTGCTGGCACCAACACATTGTTCTGTTTTTGATTATTTTTGTTTTAGAACATGGTGTGCATTGTTGTGTCACAAACAACAGGGAGAGGTGGATTAAATTAATCTCACTATTCTCCCCAATCTGTCATTAGCAGGGGTTGTATTTTCATTTTCTTTCCTTATCTTGTTTTCCCTTTTAAAAATAGGCAGTGGTATGTTTCCTCAACCCCTTTTTTGTGAAGTCCAATTTCAAATGAACCATAGCAAATTACTTGGTGTTTAAACAAAGTAGGGTATACAGTATTACTGCGCTCAAAATCAAGGGGAATGGCTAACAACATTTCTTGGATGCAAATTTGTACGAATGCAGGAGAAGAGGAAGGAAAGGACTGAAGTTACAGACCACTAATTAGTTTAAAATCATATAAATCAGAATTAGTTCATTTAAATTAGTGTCCACTAAGGCAATGCCCAGTTGAGGCTCTTTCAGATAGCTGTGAACAAGCGTCCTTTTGCAGAAGAGATGCAGTTAAGTTGCTGGTGAAAGTGTAGTGGCTGCAAGCTGGGAATAGTTCACTTCAGAAGCAAAATACTTCTTTCTTATTATCTCTTAAAACTCCTTTTTTATTAGATCAGAGACAGACATTTAGCTAACCCTGCAATTGCTTAGCTTTTATTGCTGTTACAAGCAGACTGGCAAACACATACAACATTGCATAATTAAAGGTGAGTCAAGGAAACTAACAGCTTCAGTCATATAATGGGAACCTTAGATTGAGAAACTCAGCCAATAAGTTGAATTTGATGTCCCATGGTCAGAAACCATTGTATTTTATAGCAGACAACTGTGAAGATGTTTATTTTAAATTGGGCAATAATGAGTTTTAATGATCTCCTTTGTTCAGAAGTGATTGAGGTTGACATCCTGTCCATGAGTCCTTTGTTGAAAAACACAGCAGGCCAGGCAGCATCTGAGGAGCAGGAGAATCAATGTTTCGGGCATAAGCCCTTCTTCAGGAATGCGGCTGGTGTGCCAAGCAGGCTGAGATAAAAGGTAGGGGGGAGGGAATTTGGGGGAGGGGTGCTGGGAATACGATAGGTGGAAGGAGGTGAGGG
>NC_057715.1:40747284-40778890 GCF_004010195.1 Chiloscyllium plagiosum
CACCCCCTCTCCGGCCTATCACCCTCACCCTCACCTCCTTCCACCTATCGTATTCCCAGCACCCCTCCCCCCTACCTTTTATTTCAGCCTGCTTGGCACACCAGCCTCTTTCCTGAAGAAGGGCTTATGCCCGAAACGTCGATTCTCCTGCTCCTCGGATGCTGCCTGGCCTACTGTGTTTTTCCAGCACCACATTTTTCAACTCTGGTGCTCCAGCATCTGCAGTCCTCACTTTCTCCTATGAGTCCTTTATGTCAGCTTAGCTGGAATGTTTAAAGAATGTGAGGCTCATTGCATGATAAGAGGTCACATTTTTACTTATGTTCAGGTGAGTACTGGAAAGTTCTGTAAGCAATCGACTTGCTCATTTTACATACAATAGCTGCCATTATAAAATCGAGCACAAATCAATTAAAACAAAAATGAACACGATGATGTGTTAAAAAGAAACTTGGATTTCTTTCTTCCCGTCCTGGACTGGACATTGCAAATGATGCTACCAATGTACAGGTTAACTTGTAGTATATCATGAAATAATAAAATCCTGCCTTGTCCACACATCGACTCATCGCTTATAAACAGTCCAAACTAAGTAAATTCAAGTAAATTAATTCAGGCATCTTGCAACTGTGAAAGATTGTGCAAAAGAGCATGAACATCAAAAGCCTGTATTAAGTAACATTGAATGCATTATTTTAGATTATTGGTTTTCAGCCTGTGCAACTGTAATTTTAATAAAACGAAACAGTAACATTTATGTTCAATTTGCTTCTAGTTACATTGTGGGTTGATTCCAAACTAACCTGTCCCAATGAGACAGAAATATGGTACATTAGATATCTATTACCCTTGGTAAAGTAAAATAAGCTGAAGTTCAATAGTGATGAAAGTGAGGACTGCAGATGCTGGAGATTAGAGTCGAGAGTATGGTGCTGGAAAAGCACGGCAGCTCAGGCAGCCCTGATGAAGGGCTTTTTCCTGAAACATCAATTTTCCTGCTCCTTGGATGCTGCCTGACCTGCTGTGCTTTTCCAGCACCAACTCTCGACACTGATGTTCAATCATGGTCGCTCATCTGACCATCTCCATCTTCTGTCAGCAAAGATAAATTTGTAAAATCACTGAATCATGCTATCAAAGAGCACAGATTGTGATCATACAAACCACCTTTCCTGTAGATGCCCTTTATTCAATAAGTCCCACTCCCCTGCTCTTACCCAGTGACCCTGAAAATCACAAAATGCTCTGAGCATTTTTTTTCCAGTTCCTTTATGAAATTTTGCTTTTGAATTTGCTTCCGTTATGTTTTATGGCTACATGTCCTCGATCATAGCAAAAAAAACATGTCTATAGAAAAATTTCCTCATCTCCCACACAATCATTTTTCTTTAAAAGATGTGCTTCAGAAATAAATTGAGAAAGTAAAGTAAACTTATGGTTGATTGTGTGCTTGTGTCAATTACAAAAAAATAGTTTTTTTTCTCCATTGAGCAGAAGGAAAACCAAATGGTAACGTCCATTGTTCTCTTGGTGATATACATTCCAAGTTGACAGGTTGGTTGCAAGCAACACATCACATATATTTGCATTATATACGTATATATCTCTCTAAGGAAGGATGAGCTTCTACCATTTAAGCTTATTAAAAATAATGAAGCAAGGCAGAAACTTGCCACTTAAATGATCAAACATTATAAACCTTCCTTTCAATGCAGAGCATAACATGATTATTCCTGACAGAGATTACAAGGTACAATAATTTTATTTCAATGTTGATGCAGTTCTAGCATATCATAATGAACACTTTTGGTACAAGCACAATTTACTGCAATGCACAGTATGATTTTTGCAGACAAGTTATTCATTGACCTTTGATAGCACACAGAAAATTAAATCCAGATTTCCATCAGGCATAGTTGAATCATATTAAAAGTTTTGTTAAGGCAAGATGAAAAAAAATCCTAAACTTAGAAAAAACTAAATGTCAATGGAATATTATGTTAGTTTTAGGGGGAAAGTGGACATAATACCATGGTTATCCAGGATAGCATTTTTACATCCATATGATGAGCTTTGATGCTTCACTATTTCAATAAATATTAAATAAATTGAGACAAATGCTTCACCTTAAAGAAAAATAACATTGTTCTTCTTTAATTAAGCTGCTTGTGTAAATGACTATTTTAAACATACATGACTAGGGTGACAAGATAATAACAACGTAAATGGCAATCCTGTTTGCTTAGGCCCAAGTAAAAAGTCAAATTTCCAAAAAGAACCAGTTTCAATGATAAATGCAAAAGGAGATTATGAAAGAAAACCAAATATTGGAGGCCTGTCGCATCAATTGAATGATAGAGCAGATTGAGGACCTTTGATTCTCCATCTTTCTGTGCGAGGACTTTGAAAGAATTATCCATACAGTCACATTCATTTCCCCATACCTCTGCAACATTCCCTTTTCCAAGACTTATGCACTTCCTGTAGAAAACACTTTGTCCAAGTCCTCACCTAATTTGCCATCTGTGATTCGATTTGATTAGATTAGATTAGATTCGATTTGATTCGATTCGATTCCCCACAGTGTAGAAACAGGTCCTTCGTCCCAGCAAGTCCACACCGACCCTCCGAAGAGTCACCCACCCAGACCCATTTCCCTCTGAATGATGCACCTAACACTATGGGCAATTTAGCACGGCCAATTCACCTGACCTGCACATCTTTGGACTGTGGGAGGAAACTGGACCACCCATGCAGACACGGGGCGAATGTGTACACACTCCACACAGTCACCCGATGCAGCTCCAAATGCCTGCCTATGCTGTTGAACAAATGTTATCCACATATTTATTCCCCACTTTTAAGAATGTCCTGCACCCCTCTAACATATCCAATGCAATATCTGCTTTGTGCATGATAATTGAATGATTCATTCAAGGTGAAAGCACAGGATTTAGCTTGTGAAGTTTTAATTAGCTTCACAGAAACCATTAAAACTCCCAAGAATAAGACTACCAGAACAATGGATTTTCAGAACAAGACAGTTACAATTTATTGGAGCCAAACCATTAAAATTCTTCAGCATTTACATTATATTTGGATGATAAGCAGTATAAATTGACCCCTTGATTTAACTTGGCTCCTTTCCCCAAAATGTTTACAATATTATAAAGTCTGCACGATTATTCAACAATCACAGAATCTTTAGCCAATCTGTTCTGAATACTTTGGCTAATTTGTTTGATGTGAAAGCAGCTGGCATAAAGTAGATATCACTACAATGATTGAGCTTTGTCAAATTCTCACACTTGACATGATCAATGTAACTGAATTTAACTGCTGTGCCTGTGACTTTGAAAGTCACTAGGGCAAAGTGAGGACTACAAACGCTGATGATCAGAGTCAAGAGTGTGGTGCTGGAAAAGCACAGCAGTTCAGGCAGCCTCCGAGAACGAAAGTTTCAGGCATAAGCCCTTCATCGGGAATGAAGGGTTTATGCCCAAAACTTGGATTCTGCTGGCTCTCGGATGCTGCCTGACATGCTGTGCTTTCCCAGCACCACAATCTTGACTTTGAGAGTCACAGCACTTTTATACACTTTGTCTGACTCCACAGGATAAAGTCCTTTCATTGACAAGAGATTTAGAAGAAATCTCAAAGAACAGCCTTTCAACATGCATTCTGTCTGTCATGTGTCATGAAGACCAGGTTCTAACCTGAAGTACTATCCATCACAAACGCTCTCATTATTATTGTGAACTAAATAAGCTACAACTAATCTGTCTTAAACAAGAATGAAAGAGAACCCCAATCTCTGCAATACTTCATCTTTATATATAACATTATTTTATGTTTGATGAAGGAGTCGGAGATAATAAAAAAGGAATTGAAGAGAAATCTAACGAACACAAGAAAACTACAGTGGGGAACCAGGAGATAAAACAGAAGTATAACGGGCAATAAAAAGCTTCATTGGCACATTGATCATGTCAAGTTGGATGCACACCTGAGGAGATAAAAACCAAGACACCTTTCTTTGTAGACTGAGATTATTAACTACCTAGTCTTCAATCTTTTCCTAATGAAGCTGTTCAGAGATGACACACCACTGGAGCTTTAACTCAAGACTCCTAGCATTGAGGTAGGAACACTAACACTGCACTACAAAAGACCCTATCACCAGACTTACAGCTCCTCCTGTACATCCGGCCCATTTGTTGTCCCTTTATATGCAATCAGTCAATACGTTTATCAGAAAACTGCAAATAATTACTGAACAACTTGCTATATTCATAGGTATCAAGAGGAAGATAAGAACTTAATCAGAAAAGTGTGCAGTGTGCATACTTTTGGGTGTTTGTTTCAAAGAAAATGATTAATTGCATAAGATTTGTAAAAATAATTGAATATGGAGATTACAGGAACATAAGTCATGAGCATAAGGGGTCATTGTTCAAAGAGATTCATCAAATGTAAGGCAGACAAATCAGTGGACCCGATGAATTATTTATAAAATTCCTGAGGGAAGCCGCTGAAACAAAAACACACAGGCAATAGCCATAATTTCCTAAAATTCTACAGATAGGGAAATTATACTGAAACATTCATAGGTGGCAAATGAGATTAGTTCTTTAAAAGAGGAATGAATATAATCAGAACATTTAAAAGTTTACTCCATTTGCTGGTCAAAAACGTTTTAGGCATCCTAAACCATCAGAAGGAGAAACTACTATTGAATTTAAACTCGCTAATTAGATTAGATTACTTACAGTGTGGAAACAGGCCCTTCGGCCCAACAAGTCCACACCGACCCGCCGAAGCACAACCCACCCAGACCCATTCCCATACATTTACCCATGCAGCTAACACTCCACACAGTCAGTCGCCTGAGGCGGGAATTGAACCCAGGTCTCTGGTGCTATGAGGCAACAGTGCTAACCACTGTGCCACCGTGCCGCCCACAATGAGATGAGGTATTACAAACATTAAGGAAGAGAATATGTTTAATCTTCAATTTTCTTTTCTCTGTTCATGTCATAGAGTCATGGAGATGTACAGCATGGAAACAGACCCTTCGGTCCAACCTGTCCATGCCGACCAGATATCCCAACCCAATCTAGTCCCACCTGCCAGCACCCGGCCCATACCCCTCCAAACCCTTCCTATTCATATACTCATCCAAATGCCTCTTAAATGTTGCAATTGTACCAGCTTCCACCAGATCCTCTGGCAGCTCATTCCATACACGTACCACCCTCTGCGTGAAAAAGTTGCCCCTTAGGTCTCTTTAATATCTTTCCCCTCTCACCCTAAACCTGTGCCCTCTAGCTCTGGACTCCCTGACCACAGGAAAACGACTTTGTCTATCTCATCCATGCCTCTCATAATTTTGTAAACCTCTATAAGGTCACCTCTCAGCCTCCGATGCTCCAGGGAAAAAAAACCCAGCCTGTTCAGCCTCTCCCTGTAGCTCAGATCCTCCAACCCTAGCAACATTCTTGTAAATCTTTTCTGCACCCATTCAAGTTTCACAACATCTTTCCGATAGGAAGGAGACCAGAATTGCATGCAATATTCCAACAGAGGCCTAACCAAGATCCTGTACAGCTGCAACTTGACCTCCCAACTCCTGTACTCAATACTCTGACCAATAAAGGAAAGCATACCAAATGCCTTCTTCACTATCCTATCTACCTGTGACTCCAAGGAGCTATGAACCTGCACTCCAAGGTCTCTTTGTTCAGCAACACTCCCTCGGACCTTACCATTAAGTGTATAAGTCCTGCTAAAATTTGCTTTCCCAAAATGCAGCACCTCGCATTTATCTGAATTAAACTCCATCTGCCACTTCTCAGCCAGTTGGCCCATCTGATCAAGATCCCGTTGTAATCTGAGGTATCCTTCTTCACTGTCTGCAAGACCTCCAATTTTGGTGTCATCTGCAAAGTTACTAACTATTCATCTTATGCTCGCATCCAAATCATCTACATAAATGATGGAAAGTAGTGGACACAGCACCGATCCTTGTGGCACACCAGTGGTCACAGGCCTCCAATTTGAACCCTTTGAGCCAGTTCTGTATCCGAATGGTTAGTTCTCCTTGTATTCCATGAGATCTAACCTTGTTAACCAGTATCCCATGGGGAATGTTGTCGAAGGCCTTACTGAAATCCATATAGACCACGTTTACCACTCTGCCCACATCAACCCTCTTTGTTACTTCTTCAAAAAACTCAATCAAAACAATCCTTACATTTATTTATGTACAAAAACATAACACTACAAGAAATATATAATTCAATAATTCAATGAAACTAACACAATTAATATACTTTAAAATACACTATTAATTAGATTACCACTAGTTAAATCACAACTATTTACAACTGCTCAGAAAATACACCGTAATTTAAATAGGCTATTGGTCAGAATTCCTACCAGTAGAGTCAATAAAAGTGTGGCACTGGGTAAAGGACAGCAGATCAGGCAGCATCTGTGCAGCTCTTTCGGAAAGTCGATGTCTCGGGAAGCCGGACCCTTGACTGATGAAGTGTCCTTCCTAAAGCATGGACTCTGCTAAAGAGCACCTCAGATGCTGCCTGACCTGCTGTGCCTTTTCCAGCACCAAACTTTGTCATCACTGATTCTCCAGCATCTGCAGTCCTCACTGTCTCCTAGCTCCTACAATAGAGTGTCAATGCACTGATACCTGCCAAGTATTGCTAACTATGTTGGAACTTTGGGGTCTCAGAGTTCTGTTCACTACTCAGAACGCAGTTCTGAAGTTTGCCAACTGTTCTGGCTAGACATACCTGGTGTGTGGCTGAGGACTTTGAGCTGCACAAGCTGGGTTGCATCTACCCAGCTGTTGGTGCATATTGGATCTATCGGGTAAGTACCTGGTTTCCTTTGCTTTTGTTGGCTTGGTGACCCTAATTTTCACCTCAGGTGTGTCTGAGGACTTGTGGTATCAGTCGAGTTGGTTGTTGTTTCGAACCTCATTCCTGATGAAGAGCTTATGCTTGAAACGTCGATTCTCCTTCTCCTCGGGTGCTGCCTGACCTGCTGTGCTTTTCCAGCACTCCACACTCGACACTGTTGCTTCGAGCGGTTGGCCTTTGGTTCTGATGGTTGTGGTCAGTTGTGAAAGCACTTGCGGTCGGTGTTCTTAGTTGAAAGAATGTCTGTGTTCAGAAGCTCTTTGTTGGGAAGCTCGTTTGGCTTGTCCTGTTATGGATCTCTTGGTAGGCTTCCCTCTCTGGTGTCCTTTGTTTCAAAGATTCTTTTGTTTCAGCTTCTCGATTTAGCTTCTCTCTCAGACTCTCAACTTGGCTTCTCTTCAATCACAGTTCGGAAGCTCCTCAGTTGAGATCAGGACTGATTGAGGGCCTTTTATCTCTGCACCCAAATCTGCAGTCTCATTGCTTGGATGATATTCTCTATGAGGTTAATTGGCTTTCTGATTATTAGACAAGGTGTAAATGGTCTTCAATTTATTTTGGATGCCGAGGCATTCACATGACCTCACTAACCAGAAGTGTAAAAGCCATCTTGGGGCAAGATTCCATTCGTTTTGGGTTGATTGTTTCAGAGGGAAGTTGTGAATTGGAACTATAAACTGAATAATGTTCCGAGATCTGATGGTGGTTTTCTTTATTCCTTGCAGGCTCAGTACAATTTTGTAAAAGTTTTCTTTTAATAGTCCAGGGTTCACCCCATATGTTTTAATATTGTGGATTTTTTTGTACAATATTACAGCTATTCACACCTCCCTCTATGCTAACGTGGGCAAGGGACAGCACAGGACAGTATGAATGCTAAATCATGAAGGCATCATGCAATATACAGAACTAAGTCAAATCTAATGTTGGACAGGTCAGAGCACTGCAGTCTTGCCACATCCAGTCACATATACTGGACAATTAAAAGCTAGTGGAGAAAAAGGCTTATCAACATTTCCATCCTCAATGATATCTGAATCCACCATGATTGGGAAATACAAGAGTAAAACATTAACAAAATTTCCAGCAACAAGTGGCAAGTGCTAAGAGATTTATTGCATAGTGAAACATTATAACTTTGGTGATCATGGTGATTCTTGTGACCTTTCCTTTGCACCTTCATTTTGACATTATTTTCTAGAAATTTGCACAGCAAATTACTGCTCTAACTGCAGTTAAATGTAATCTTACGAACAAAGAAACTTACAGAACAGGCCACTCAGCCCTCCAAACCTACGCAATCCAAATCCTTTATCTAAACCAGTTGCCTATTTTTCAAGGATCTGTATCCCTCTGCTCTCTGCCCATTCATGTATCTGTCCAGGTACATCTTAAATGAGGCTATCATGCCTGGCTCTACCACCACTGCTGGCAATACATTCCAAGTACTCACCACCCTGTGCATAAAGAACTTGCCGCGCTTATTTCCCTTAAACTTTTCCTCTCTCACCCTGAATTCGTGATCCCGAGCAATTGAGTCCCTCACTTTGGGAAAAGGCTTCTTGCCATCAACCCTGTCTACACCTCTCTTTTGTAGATGACTCAACCTCACTTCATAGCCTGCACCCTCCATAACAGGCAACATCCTGGTGAACCTCTTCTGCACCCTCTCCATAGCATCCACATCCTTCTGAGAAAGCTTGTAGCCTTACATGTGACATGTTTGCTACAGGATATGCAGGAAAATGCTTGACCATTTTTTGGGGGGGAGAGGAGGCGCGGTGAGGGTGGTTGTGGCAGAATTTATTCAGAAGAATTGGGACATCCATTCTTAGTGTCAATGGATCAGTGTAAATAAGGTGACAACATTTGTACACTTATGGAATGTGTGGCAGTACTTCCTTCTCATGCCGGGGGCTGGAAGATTGCACATATTTCAGTTGGATGTTGGATAACTAAATTTCTGGTTCTATCGAAAACTCTTAACAAAACTCATACGCAATTGGAAAAGAACTTGTAATTTAATATGCTGAGTGGAACATGCACTTAATAGAACAATCCTGATGTATTTTCATGTACACCACACTGAGCAGATTTGAACTTATGAAGCTCAGCTCCCTCATCTTGACTGTTCTAGAATGCGAATGTAGCATTACCTCACAAGCTGGAAAAACATGAAAGCTGAAAATGATATAGTAAGAAAGTTGGAAGATGTTCATGTGTGAGTGAGAGAGAGAGAGAAAACATTCTTCTATGAAAACATTCTTCAACATTCACTGACAGAATGGTTCGAGAGAGAGAGAGAGAGAGAGATAGACAGACAGACAGGACAGAAGCTGCTGGAAAGATCAACTCTTTGTGTCTGATTTGAGTGAACACTGGCTTGTCATGGATTGAATGCTTGTGTGTTGCTCCCTGGAGCTCGAGATCCAGGAATGCTATGTATTTACTTTGCATTCTGGGAATCTAAGATGATTTAAAAGAAACAGCCATTTTGTCGGACAATGATACTGGACATGTTAGCGGAGCAAGGTTGCCTCATGACCTTTTCCACATAGTTTAGACTAGTCTCTCATTATAATGTCCCAACCAAAGCAAATGACGATTTGGGGCCTGGCTGGATCAAGGTTTCCCACGTTGATGTGCATGTAGCTTAATTAGTCAAGCGTACACAGACCTATCAATGAGTTTCTCTTCCTCTGCATATTTTGGTCATTTTATTGCTGCTTATCTGATTAAGGACATGCAGCATTTTTGTAATTTTATACCAAATTCTGTATAAAGACAGCTTGTTGCAGCAATAAGTGGAGTAGCCTGAGAGAGCTCTAAGCTCAAGCCTGGCTTGTAGGTATCTATGTTATAGTGTAACATTGATGCCATTGGTAAATAAAGGTAATAATTTAAACTAAACTGTCTGTAAGAGTTTTATATTCCAGACTACACAGATTACGATCTCTGGGACATACCAAGAGACGCAACAGGTCGAGTCCATCAGGGATTCCCTGAGCTGTGTTGAACAGGTACTTTAACACTTCTGGTAATGTGGCAACTGGAAGTGTACACAGTATTCAAAATATGGCTGAACCAAAGTCTTATACAACTATAATATGACCTGCCAACGCTTGTACTCAATATCCCATCCAATGAAGGAAAGCTTGCCAAATGCCTTCTTGACCATTCTATCAATCTACATTGCCACCTTCAGAGAACCGTGGACCTGAACGCCCAAATCTCTCTGTACATCAATTTTCCCCAGGGCTTTTCCATTTACCTTATAGTTCACTCTGGAATTGGATTTTCCAAAATGCATCACCTCGCATTTGCCCAGATTGAACTCCATCTATCATTTCTCCTCCCAACTCTCCAGTCTATCTTTATTCTGCTGCATTCTCTGACAGTCCCCTTCACTATCTGCTACTCTACCAATCTTAGTGACACCTGCAAATTTACTAATCAGACCACCTATACCTTCCTCCAGATCATTTATGTATACCACAAACAACAGTGCTCCCAGCACGGATCTCAGTGGAACACCACTAGTCACAGCTCTCCAGCTGCCCAACCAGTTCTCTATCCATCTCGCTGGTACACCCTGGACTCCATGCAAGTTCACCTTCTCCATCAGCCTATCATGGGGAACCCTATCAAATGCCTTCATGAAGTACATGTGTATGACATCTACAGCCCTTCCCTCATCAATCAACTTTGTCATTTCCTCAAAGAGTTCTATTAAGTTGGTAAGACGTAATCATCTCTGCACAAAATCATACTGCCTATTACTGATAAGCCCATTTTCTTCCAAATATAAATAGATACTATCCGTTTATATCTTCTCCAGCAGCTTCCTTACCACTGACATCAGGCTTACCAGTTTATAATGACCTGGATTATCCTTGCTACCCTTCTTAAACAAGGGGACAATCCGTATTAAAGGATGCTGCGAAGATACCTTTTAAACCCCCAGCTTTTTCCTCTCTCGCTTCCCTCAGTAATCTGGGATAGATCCCATCCGGTTCTGGGGAATTGTCCACCTCAATGCCTTTTAGAATAGCCAACACATCCCGATCAATATCCATTATGTCCCTCTCCTCGGTGAATACCGATGCAAAGTACTCATTATGAATCTCACCCATATTATCTGACTCCACGCATAACATTCCTCCTTTTCCTTGAGTGGGCCAACCCTTTCTCTAATTACCCTCTCGCTCCTTATGCTACACAGAAAATTTGTGGAAGATTCACTTTTAAAGGGATCCCAATTTCCAGCAATAAAAGTTTAGCATCTCTCTGTGACATTCAACAGTATTATCATCACCATCTAACCCTGGCAGGGTCAACATCGGGTGGTTCTACAGATACCATTCTTTTACTCACTTCATTTTAATTCATGTAAAATCAAAAAAACTTGTATGCATTGGACACAGATGTCACACAATAGCTTACAGCACAAAGAACAGTACAGCACAGCCCTTCAGCACACAATGCTGTGCTGAACATGACACCAAATTAACTTAATCCATTCTGCCTTCCTTTGGTCCACACCCCTCCAGTTCTTGCACATTCATGTGTTTATCTAAAAGTCCCTTAAATACTCCTGTCACACTTGCCTCCATCATCATCCTTGGCAACATGTTCCAGACTCCTCACACTTTCTGTGTAAAAATAACTTGCCCCTCACATTTCCTTTGAACTTTCCCCCCCTCACCATAAATGCACACCCCCTAGTATTAAACATTTCAACTCTGGGAAAAAGATTGAGTCTCAACTCCACCTATGCATCACATAATTTGACAGACTTGGATCAAGTCTCCCCTTAGCCACTCCAGAGATAACAACCCAATTTTTTCTATCCTCACTTTACAGATTATACCCTCTAATCCAGGCAGCATCACAATAAACTCCTTCTGAATCCTCTCAAAACCTTCACATCCTTCCTGTAATATGGTGAATGCAATATTCTAAGTGTGTCCAAACTGAAGTCTCAAATTTGCAAAATGACGTCTTAACTCTTGTACTGAATTCCCCAATCAATAAAGGCAAGTGTGCCTTCTTTACCATCCTATCTACTTGCTTGGTTACTTTCAGAGAGCTATGGACTTGAACCTCAAGATCCCTCTGTCCATCAATGCTGTTCAGGGTCCTGCCATTAACTGTATACTTTTCCTCAATGTTTGATTTCCTGCAGCACCTCACACTTACTCAGATTAAACTCCATTTGCCATTTCTCTGCCCATATCTGTAACTGATCTAAATCCAGCTGTATCCTTTGACAACCTTCTACACTATCCCCAACTCTACTGATCTTTGTATCATCTACAAATTTATCTGTGCTGTAAAGTCTGATGTTCCAGAACTAGCCATACCCCTGGCTAAACTGTTCAGATATAATATTGGCAGCTAATATTAGAAACTAATGGAAGAAGTAGTCAACAGCAGTATCCAGTAGTAGTTACTCATTTACAGAATGCTCATTAGCATGTCGTTTGGGTTCTGCCAGGATTACTTGCTTCCATTTCTTGTAAAAGCTATTGCTCTAACCATACAATGACTTCAATTTCAGAAATAAAAAGGGAGCTGTGATTGGCTTTGACATCGAGGCATTGTTCAGACAAGTATGGCATTGAGAAACTCTATCAAAACAGAAGTCAAAACAGATGGCATTACCACCATGCTCAATGGATAGATTTCAAACAGATCAAACTGGTCATTTGACAGTTTCTCTGGTCCATCAGCAGTAGCATAATTGTATTTAATCATAATCTGTAATGCTATGAACCAGAAAAAAAAAATCTGTTATTACCATCCAGATGGGGGACCAGCCTGCATTCAGGATGGCATACATTGCCAGACAAAATTGCAGTGTAAACCTGATGAAGCGACAACACAGGTTTATTACATGCCAAATTGTGGTAGTCATGATCTGGAGGTGCTGGTGTTGGACTTGGGTTAAAAAAATCAGAAGTCACATGACACCAGGTTACAATAGTTTATTTAAAAATATTTGTAATTTCAAATAAATCTGTTGGATTATAAACTGGTGTTGCACAATTTCTGAAACAGTGGGAGCAGCATCTGATAGATAGAGTTAAGTGGAATGTCAACCGAACATGTTCAAGTTCTCTGGTTGCACCACAGCAAGTTATGAACGGGATGGACAACTAAATAGCAGGAGTGTCCAAAAATATTTCCATAATTCATGATAGTTTGCCCAGCACAGCAGTGCAAAAGATAAGACTGAAGCATTTATAACCATCTTCTGCCATAAGTCGTGAGTGAATGATTCATCTTGATTTCCTTCAAAGTTCCCTAGCATTATAGTAAATAAACTTCAATTTCATTCCTTGTGATATCAAGAAAACACTGAAATAAACTGCAAAGGCTGAATGGTTTCCAATCAAATTCCAACAACAGTATTGAAGACATGTCTTCCAGAAATTAATAAGCCCTTAGCCAAGCTATTCCAGCAAAGTAACAACACTGCCATTTACTCAAAAATGTGTGAAATCGGGCAGGCACGTTGTGGGGCAAAAATCACGTTCAGTCCAATCCATTCAATTTCTACCTGACCAGTTGACTCTCAATAATCGGTAATGTGATAGAAGAGGTCATTTACAGTGTTCTCAATTAATATTTGCTTCACAAAAAGATGCTTACTGATGTTCAGTTTGTGTTACCACGCCCACTTAGCTCCTGACTTTATTAAAACCTTTGACAAAATAAACAGTTGAACTCCATAGATGAGGTGGGAGTGACTGCCCT
Organism: Chiloscyllium plagiosum; assembly: GCF_004010195.1. Taxonomy (NCBI): domain Eukaryota; kingdom Metazoa; phylum Chordata; class Chondrichthyes; order Orectolobiformes; family Hemiscylliidae; genus Chiloscyllium; species Chiloscyllium plagiosum. Next base: position 40,760,985 of record NC_057715.1, read on the forward strand.
TGACATCAAATGGCCACATTTGACTCAGCATGGCATCAATGACCCCCAACAAGGCTGAAGTCAATGAAAATCAGGTGGTAAATTCCATAAGGTGGAATCACTCTTAAAACAATTTTCCTTTGTGTTAATTTTTGGGAGTCAATAATCTCAGCACAAGAACATTTCCATAGGAATTCACCAGGATTTTATTTTCCTAATCCACGTGTTATACGAACATAGAGTCATACAGTCCTATAGCACAGAAGCAGACAATTCAATCTAACTTGTCCACGCCGATCAAGTTTCCCAAACTAAATGAGCCCCATTTGTCTGCAGTTGCACATATCCCTCTAAACCTTTCCTACTCATGTGTCTGTCCAAATATCTTTTAAATGTTGTACCTATATCTGCAGCATCCATTTCTTTTGGCAGTTCATTCTACATATGAACTATTCTCTGTGAAAAAAAAAATGTCCCTCAGGTTTTTTTTAAATCTTCCTTTCTCACCTTAAAAATATACCCTCCAGTTTTTAACTCCCTACTCTAGGGGAAAGACGTTTGCAATTCACCTTATCTATGCCCCTCTTGATTTTATAAACCTCTATAAGGTCACCCTTCACCTTCTATGCTACAGTGAAAAAACATGAGAATGCAGCAGAATATAGATAGATTGGAGAGTTGGGCAGAGAAATGGCAGATAGAGTTCAATTCGGGCAAATGAGAGGTGATGCATTTTGAAAGATCCAATCATACAGCGAACTATACAGTAAATGGAAAGGCCCTGGGGAAAATTGATGCACAGAGAGATCTGGATGTTCAGGTGGGTGGTGTCACGAACGTAGGTGGGGAGTTCTTGGACTAATGGGGACAGGACCGTGTCGAGGTATGCCGAGATGAGTTCAATGAATTCTTTCCTGAAGGTGACCACACAAGTCGATAGAGTGGTCAAGAAGGCATATGGCATGCTTTCCTTCTTCAGACGGGGTATTGAGTACAAGAGTTGGCAGATCATGTTATAGTTGTATAGGACTTTGGTTCATCCACACTTGGAATACTGCGTGCAGTTCTGGTCGCCACATTACCACAAAGATGTGAATGCTTTGGAGAGGGTGCAGAGGATGTTCACCAGAGTGTTGCTTGGTATGGCGTGCACTAGCTATGAAGACACATTGAGTAGATTAGGATTATTTTCATTAGAAAGATGAAGTTTGAGAGGGGACCTGATTGAGGTCTGCAAAATCATGAGAGGTATAGACAGGGTTGATAGCAAGAAGCTTTTTTTCAGAGTGGGGGTTTCAATCACTAGTGATTACGAGTTCAAGGTGAGAGGTGAAAAGTTTAAGGAAAATAAGAGTGGAAGGTTCTTTACTCAGAGGATGGTGGGTGCCTGGAATGTGTTGCCAGCTGAGGTGGTAGAGGTGGGCATGATAGTGTCATTTGAGATGTATCTAGACAGATACATGAATGGGCATGGAGCAGAGGGATACAGATCCTTGGAAAATAGGTGACAGGTTTAGATAGAGGTTTTGGATTGGCACAGGCTTGGAGGACCACGAGGTCTTTTCCTGTACTGTAATTTTCTTTGTTCTTTGTCTCAGACAATCCAGTCTCACCTTGCAACTTAAACATAAGAGAAATAGGCCATTGAATGTTCCAACATTCCGGTCCTGCACGGCTGCAGCCTGTTCTTATTCACCCATTTTCCTTTTCTCATTGGGGGTCCTGATATTTCAGCTTAAGTTCTAAATCTTTGCTTTCTTTTTTTTTTCTCTAGCCAATTCCAATTCGGCTTCTAAATCATATGCTTCACATTTGCCTTTTAGTTCTGTCCAATCTAATTCAGATGCTTCCTCAGTTAATGGATTCATTCCCCATTTATTACAGTTCTGTCTCAATGATGATTGCATGGAATTTTCCCATTTTTCCCTAGCTACCTTTTTCTACACTGGCTTCTTTCTGCTTACTTCCCTTTCTTTTTTCCCAAATCCCTTGTTCAATTTTAATGAGTAGAGTTAAATCACGTGTGCCTCCTAGAGGCCAATACTTATTTTGTTGAGCAGCTGCAGCCGATATTTCCCTTAATTGTTTCTCATAATTAGGATACAGACTTATTATTTCCTTTAGGGGACATTTGTCTTTCATCTTATCCAGGGGTGCACCCATATTTATCCCACCTACTTTAAATCTTCATAAAACTACTGATCTACAGGAGCACCAACCCCAATCACTACAGGGCACCAACCCCAATCACTACAGGGGCACCAACCCCAATCACTACAGGGGCACCAACCCCAATCACTACAGGGGCACCAACCCCAATCACTACAGGGGCACCAACCCCAATCACTACAGGGGCACCAACCCCAATCTCTACAGGGCACCAACCCCAATCACTACAGGGGCACCAACCCCAATCACTACAGGAGCAACAACCCCAATCACTACAGGGGCAACAACCCCAATCACTACAGGAGCAACAACCCCAATCACTACAGGAGCAACAACCCCAATCACTACCAGGGCACCAACCCCAATCACTACAGGGCACCAACCCCAATCACTACAGGAGCACCAACCCCAATCACTACAGGGCATAGACAAAAAACACAAACATTCACTACCAAATGTTCATCCAAACTGAATCTCAAAGGATTAAACTTTCTGCAAGCCGCAGAGAGTTAGCACTAAGTCTCTGTGTGCCTGTCTCGTGCTCTCGCTCTCTCTCTCACACACACACGAACATTTTAGAAGATAACAACCCAACAACGAACAACAAGACTAATCATTTCTGCAAAGCATTTTCAATATTCTAAAACCCTGACAGTTTCTGTTTTTAGTACCTATTTAAACAATCTTATTTTGGGTTCCGTCAGGGTACCGTGAGAGTGAAATGGGGGAAGCCACACACAATGATACAGACTGACAGCCATCAAGGTATAATCTTATCTTGTGGGTCCATTGGTCTCGGGTCTGACCCTTAGGTGAAGCTCCTCTTTTCCAGTTTCACTCAAACGTAGCCCTTGTTGCAACCGTGCTCGCAGCGCCAAATTGTTAAAGTGGAGATTTGAGACAGCCCAAGTCTGTAACCTCTTACAGACAGGTTAGTTTAATTTTAGTCATCCCCTTTATTCACTAATAGCATCACTGTTACAAAATAACACTGATACCTGTAAGCTAAACTAACTAGGTTCTAATAACCTAAGAGAGAGTAGGGTACCAGCTCTTCAAGTGCACCAGCAGGCTACTCCGATGTACTGATACAAAGTGGCTTCCTTTTTAAAAAAGTTTACAAAAACATTGCATGTTCTTAATTATACAGATTACAGTGAAAGATAATAATTCGTAAGGAAGAAAAGTTAATTGACAGGTCTATGTGCTCTTGACTGATCACTCCTACAGGACTTGAGCTATCCATCAAGTGGGAAAACCAAATCCAGCTGAGTTAGGCTTCTGCTGGTGAGATACGTTCTTATAAAGAAGTACCAGTCTAAATTAAGTGGGAGATGTCATAAGGTAACCTTGCGCAGCTCACATGTCTGATATTGTTTTACAAAATGGCTCCTTAACAAGGAGGGCAAACTTTTGACCATAAAATGGCTTCCTGACAGATTGTGTTAGAATCTCTTCAATGTTAGGTTTAGAATAATATTAAGCTGGAAGCAGATTCCTGCTTTTTATCTTAATCACAGAATCATTCTGTACCTGAGACTGAAACGTTACTGCAAGGTTGTATTTAAAATGATTAATTAGTCTCGAATTAAACATGCCTTCAAGTTTGTGATTCAAATTCAAATAAGACAACATCTGATTAATTAGAATTGACAGTGGGGCAGTCTGTAAGATCTGTAGAGTGGTCTTCAATAACAGCAAGTAAGTTAAGGCTTTATCAATATTTCCTTTTACAGAGCTTGTATTTAATAACAAGTAATGGCTAGTCAATATCATCATAAAGTCCCAAAATGCAATTAAATTCAACTACAGCAGAGTGGCCCAGCAAAAGCATGCTGGGCCCATAATCCAGAGGTCAATGGATCAAAGCCATCCTCTGCTATTTTAATTCTTGCAAAATATCCAGATTACAGAGGAGGAAATGCTGGATGCAGAGTATTGAGTATAGGAGTTGGGAGGTCATGTTGCGGCTGTACAGGACATTGGTTAGGCCACTGTTGGAATATTGTGTGCAATTCTGGTCTCCTTCCTATCAGAAAGATGTTGTGAAACTTGAAAGGGTTCAGAAAAGATTTACAAGGACGTTGCCAGGGTTGGACGATCTGAGCTACAGGGAGAGGCTGAACAGGCTAGGGCTGTTTTCCCTGGAGTGTCGGAGGCTGAGGGGTGACCTTATAGAGGATAACAAAATTATGAGAGGCATGGATAGGATAAATAGGCAAATTTGTTTCCCTGGGGTCGGGGACTCCAGAACTAGAGGGCATAGGTTTAGGATAAGAGGGGAAAGATATAAAAGAGACCTATTATGCAACTTTTTTCACACAGAGGGTGGTACGTGTATGGAATGAGCTACCAGAGGATGTGGTGGAGGCTGGTACAATTGCAACATTTAAGAGGCATTTGGATGGGTATATGAATAGGAAGGGTTTGGAGGGATATGGGCCGGGTGCTGGCAGGTGGGACTAGCTTGGGTAGGGATATCAGGTCGGCATGGACGGGTTGGACCGAAGGGTCTGTTTCCATGCTGTACATCTCTATGACTCTAAGCACTAAAACTTAATATTTTACTTGCTTCAACAACCTTAGCGCTAAAATGGTCTCTCTCTCTCTCTCTCTCGTATCCTTTTCAACTCTCAAGTCAGGGTCTGAAACAGCAAAGATTTTTTTTCTCTCTGTGTCTTCCCCGCTTACAAGGGGTAATAAGGGTCCATTATAATTAGCAGCAGCTGACCATTAATCACAAAGTTTTTGATAGTACCAAGTTTCATTTCAGTGTCAGAATCAAACACTGTCATTCATTTCACAAGGGAATGGCTGTGAATGTTATCACTTGGTGTCCTGTTCACACAGATTTAAGGCAAATGTTCTTAATTGTCTTACAGCATCCTGTTATCACTTGGTGAGCACAGGTGTCCCTATCTTCTGCATTCCTTTTTGTGAGCCTTCCTACCTTTCTATTTTCTAGTGCAGTAAATGTGTTCTATAATTCAGCATTACATTTTAGCCTAAATGTTTAAAGACAAGTCTTAAGCGTATAGACTTTCTCAGGAGTTCATCAGTCTAGGATTCAAGGTTTGGGCATTTTCAGCTGCTTCATCAATGGCACAGATTGTACGAAGATGATAAATGTTGCTGTTCGGAATTAAACATGTCAGCCCAATGAGGTTAGATTTTGGCGATCCGTGGTCACAGCTACCTCTTCCAGAAATGGGAGTGGTTGCTGGATCAGTGAAGAATTTTAAAATCATTTATTATTTCTAGCAGTTGATGATACTTAAATTAATTAAACTAAGTTTATAACCATGACAATAGGACATAGTTCAGTCATACCAGAGGACAAACAAACTGTTGACATGGAATATTGGGCTCATTGGCTGCAGAGCGAGATACTGCCCTTCAAGTGTTAGGGAACTCTTCCCTGGGTCTTCTACCTCATCTTCTGGTCCATCTCCCATCTGAAGAAGACAGCTCCCTGATGAGGATTGCTGCCTACAAGTACCATCTGATGACTTGTCCTTTCTGGCCCTGGAAATTTGTTAATAGAACTTATTCCTAGGGGCAAGTAGCTTTGTATTAATCAATGGTCTGAATCATTTTGGCCTGTGATCATGGGGCAACTACCCATGACATCAAAATGACTACTGTCCCCTTGCCTGCCTTGAACTGAAGTTTAGATTATTATTCTTTCAAAGAACAAACTATCTACTTTTCCAAACACTGAGCAAATAATAGAATACATATGGAGTTAGATGAATCTTGCGTATTAGTTCAATGACATCCATGATCCTGGTGATTCTTGTGACCTTTCCTTTGTAGCTTCATTTTGACATTATTTGTTAGAAATGTGCACAACTAATTATTGTGATAACTGTAGTTAAATGAGAACTTATTCTGCACATGATACAAAGAAGATTCACTTTTAAAAGGACCCCAATTCCACCAATAAAGATTTAACATCTCTCAATGACACTCAATAGTATTATCATCACCATCCAACCCTGAAATGATCAACATGGGTTAGAAACTCAATGGGGCGGCACAGTGGCTTGCACTGTTGCCTCACAGCGGCAGGGTCCCAGGTTCGAGTCCAGCCTCGGGTGACTGTTTGTGTGGGTTTCCTCCGGGTGCTCTAGCTTCCTCCTACAGTCCAAAGATGTGCGGGTCAGTTGAATTGGCCATGTTAAATTGTCCATAGTGTTAGGTGCATTAGTCAGAGGGAAATGGGTCTGGGTGGGTTACCCTTCAGAGGATCAGTGTGGACTGGTTGGGCTGAAGGTCCTGTTTTAACACTGTAGGTAATCTAATCTAATCTGGATAAACTATGTAAATACTATGCTATTCTTGTACATGTCAGGAGCTGAGAATTTGGTTGTTAATGACTTCTCATTACTCCCGAAAACATTTCTCATGGTATGATGGAATACTCACCACTGCACTTTGAAGCAGCTGCAACAACACTACTGAAAACACTTAACAAATCAGTTGAAATTTGCAGTTACTCCTGTAGGACTATTCCATTACCGAGTGTACAAATGAAGCTGGAAATGTGTTGCTGGAAAAGCGCAGCAGGTCAGGCAGCATCCAGGGAACAGGAGAATCGACGTTTCGGGCATAAGCCCTTCTTCAGGAATCAAATGAAGACAACTGAAATAGAAAATGTGGTGTTCTTGCTTGTTGTAGTTTGGAGTGAGTTACCCTAAGTATTACAGGCACCGATGACATTGTCTAATTAAATTTAGGCCATTGAAGCTCATGTCTCTCAAATGCAGTTTCCTAATAGTGAATAAAATATCTCTGGAGCAGATATTATTAAACCTTTCTCAACATACTCACTGTCAATTTTGGCTTGTGTCTGGTTGCTGATTATCTTTGATGATAGAATTATTTCAGAACAATACAAATCTGGCTCTAAATCTTTATTTGTAGCACTTTGAGACATTTCAGATTGTGAAAGATCAGAGCAAGTTTATGGGTCATGGAATGGGGAATGGAGACTAAGGCAGAAGAGTAGCTTTCAGCAGGTTTTTTTTCTTCCAATGCCAGGACCATTGATCCGTCACCGAGTGCCTTTAAACAGGACACTCCCCTGGTAACTACCTTTCAGACTACTCTTGTTAATTGTTATGATTCCATGAGCCTTCCTACTCATGATTTAATCAGGTTGAGGTGGGAAGGCAGTGGTCCACACCCTGCACCCTTCTGTTTCATTAAGTGTTCTCCTACCTTGACACCCTTGCTGGTGGTAATGGTAGGTATCAAGGTATTCCATCAATGGCCTTTGTCTATGCTATAACCATGTTATAATTCTGTCAGTCATTTGGAGTGCATAACATCAGAAGAATGTTATTCTGAAGATGGTCAGCAAAGACAAAAGCCGTCATACAAAAAACTGCTAAAGTGCGTGTGCTACATGGGCTGTGCTGAAAGACAGAGGAACAATGCTCAACCTTTGAAACACCATTGGAGCTGAAATTCACTCCCTTCATTTCCTGTGACTGAACTTAAATAGAACATAGAACAATACAGCACAGAACAGGCCCTTCGGCCCACAATGTTGTGTCGAACATTTGTCCTAGTTTAAATGATGGACATTCAGGGTAAAATAAGTGATTATGAAACAGCAAGCATTGTTGATGCTGTTGAATACAATCTAATTTACACAGAGATTGATACAACCTTATGAAATTAAGAGGCTGTCAGAGAAAATGCTTTTGAGCAAATATTTCATGTTGCACAAGCATGATCATATATTCAAACATGAAAGTACTCATTGTAGACAAAATTGAAGAGAGTACATTTTATTGCTCTTTAATTTCAGAGTATGGGCACCTTTTCAAATCCTGGAATTTACTATCTACCTTGATTTGTCCTTGAGGTAGTTGTAACAATTATGAAGGTCTGAAGATATATGTCTACATTCAAATGGTACACAAGATTAAGGGGAACCTGGAGCTGTTAGCATTTCCATATAACTTTTGGCTTTCTCTTTCTAGGTAGAGGCAATGAGTTTTGGAGGCGCTGTTGAGAGTTTTTCTGATAGTAACTGCAGTAATCATATGAATACTACATTCTGGAGCCATGATGAACCAGTCATGGTGGGATTGAGTCTTTGCAGATTTTTTGACAGGATTAGATGGTGTATGGCCAGCTTCCTAAGTTGTGTTGCATTCCTCCATACAAAAGTAAGTATCCTATCAATATGTCCTACTGCCATCCTCCTGACTCATGCACATTAATAACTGCTATGGGATATGAGGTGTCAGGTGAAATTGCAATATATCTAGGACAGTTTGTAACCCAGTGTTTGTTTTACCTTTTTTTAAAAAATTGTACTTGTATCATTTTCCAAAATTATAAAATTAACGTTTATTAATTGTATATGAAGCTACATTTGCATGAAAGCTATAGCTCCCTCATGGTACATTTGGAACATATGAATTAGGATGAAGAGTAGGCTGCTCTGCCCTTCAATAAGGTCTTGGCTGATCTAATAATCCCACATTCATGCCTAACCCCAGCAATACTTAACCCCATGATTCTATCTCCTTCTGCCTTAAAAATATTCAACGCTTCTGTTTCCACTACCCACTCAGGAAAAGAATTCCAAAGGGTTCCAATACTGCGTGTTGAAAATTCTCTTCTTAAAGCTGTCATAAAATGGATGATCCATTGTTCCTGATGAAGAGCTTATATGCTCAAAACATCAACTCTCCTGCTCCTTGGATGCTGCCTGACCGGCTGTGCTTTTCCAGCACCCCACTCTTCGACTCTGATCTCCAGCATCTGCAGTCCTCACATTCTCCCATTGTTTTTAAATAGTGAGCCCAGTTCTGGATACTCCCACAAGAAACACCCTTTTCACATCCAGCCTCAAAACTTAATGTTTCAATCAAGTCACCTCATTCTCTGTGATCCAATGGATACACGCCTCACCTAGGTGAAAGTGAGTACTGCAGATGCTGGAGATTAGAGTCAAGTGTGTGGTGCTGGAAAAGCACAGCGTGAGGCAGCATCCAAGGAGCAGGAGAATCAACTAGTCAAAAATCATAATTTATAATTTGAGCAAGGAGAATAAAGTTTAAAGATAGAATTTCTATAGTAACTAACATGGTGCTAAGTATAAAATCTAGTCAAATGTTTTGGGCAAAAGCCCTTCATCAGGAACTCTCACCTACCCAACTATTTCTCAAAAGATCAGATTAGATTACTTACAGTGTGGAAACAGGCCCTTCGGCCCAACAAGTCCACACCGACCCACCGAAGCGCAACCCACCCATACCCCTACATTTACCCCTTACCGAACACTATGGGCAATTTAGCATGGCCAATTCACCTGACCTGCACATTTTTGGACTGTGGGAGGAAACCGGAGCACCCGGAGGAAACCCACGCAGACACGGGGAGAATGTGCAAACTCCACACAGACAGTCGCCTGAGGCGGGAATTGAACCCAGGTCGCTGGCGCTGTGAGGCAGCAGTGCTAACCACTGTGCCACCATGCACCCCTACATTCCAAAGAGAACCCTACATTCCAAATGTCTCACTAAGAACCTCTATAATTGAAGCATAAACTCCCAATTTTCTCTTCATTTGAGTTTCATTGACAGTTTAAGAATTTAATTTGGATTTACCTTTCTGACAGTTTGGGCTTCAGTGGAAGTTTGACGGAAATACTAAAGATTCCTCAATTGCCTTTCATTGTTACGAGGAGTAGGAGTAGAAATCATCCCAGGGAAATTTGTTTTTTACTCATTGATGAGTTGCTTGGAATAGAAGTGTTCTACCATTTGATCTTTCAGGTATGATCGTATTAGTTTTGTGTCCTCCTTGCACATGGATTTAGAATTACCCTTCATTTCAGTCATCCCCATTTTGATGAATAAAAATCATTGACTAGAAGCCCATAAATTCTTGAGGTGCATTCCTGGTGAGTGTCCTTCCCTTTAGGAAGGGCAAAATCATGGAGTTAAAAATCACACAACACCAGGTTATAGTCCAACAGGTTTAATTGGAAGCACACTAGTTTTTGGAGCGACGCTCCTTCATCAGGTGATTGAACAATGAAAGCTTCCAATTAAACCTGTTGGACTATAACCTGGTGTTGTGTGATTTTTTAACTTTGCACACCCCAATCCAACACCGGCATCTCCGAATCAAAATCATGGAAGCCGTTTACTATTTTCTTTTGCTGTAGTTGTAAAGCAAAATCATTTATCTGTCTGAGTTCAGCTATTCTTCCTGATAGATTTCACCTGTATGTGATAACACAATAGAACCTCTGACTTTTTCAGATCTTCTTAAAAGAGAATTTGGCAACCTTTGGTTAATAAAACTCCAGTTCTATAATTGGTATTGAAGGTTTGTTGCTGTTTGTAATCACGCTTCATTACGATGAACATTTATTGATATGAATCTCTATAATTTTTCATCTTCGGTGAACCAAACAATTAACTTACCAGGACACTGTGAATTGGAAAGAAGTAGTGATCGGCGTTAATTGCCATAAACTGACTCTCGGAAAAGAGATTTAAACTTCATTTTTAACAGATTTTAGAGCAGGTGGTAGAGAGCAAATTATAAATTGCATATACATTTTAATTTGCTGAGCTAAATAGCAATAGCTTGTGTGAGGACAACAACAACCAAAAGATCGGAGCTGTTAAATGTAGAGGTTATGACCCTCACTATTATTTTGACAGTAAAATCTAGCCTATTGCTTTTGAAGAGTATATAATTCACGCTTTTCCTTTTCTATTCATGGAAATATGATTGTCATAGCAACATATCAGTCCTTTTTTACTATAACACTTTCCAAAATTAAAATGTTTGGTATTGTCTGTAACTATGTATTAAATTTCAATCTATAAATGTACAATTTTACTGATTAGATTAGTTGAGGATATTATCATTAATTATTGAAGCCATTGATGTTATTTGGCTAGAAATAATTGCTTTCTAGGGCAGTTCAAAAAAGATCTATTTTAATACAACCTGACATGTTCAGAGATTTCCATAGCAACATTATCATTCTTATTTGTTTACTTTGAGCCAAAAAAACATTGAATGTTATTATGTTATCTTTAAAAAGGTTGAGGCAGTGCTGTCAATGGGTTACAGAAAATGTAGACAGTGAAAATACATGTTACACATTGCAAAGAAAATGCAAATTACATAATTTATAAATACAATCAATCAGGTTACAAAACTAGTCAAAAATCATTATTCTCCTTGATTAAATTATAAATTAAGTTTAAAGATAGAATTTCTATTGTAATTAACATGGTGCTCAGTATAGAATCTCATCAAATGTCCAAGAGTTTATTTGATTTAGGTTCATCGAAAACGAGGGGAGGTTACACAGCATGATTATTTTGACTTAGATAGTGGAACGTGATTTTCTGACTTTTTTTGGAATACTGAAAACATCTTTATACTGAGAAAGGTAGACTATAGGATATGAGGCCTCATGTTACTGGATGCCTGCCAGCATGTTGACAGAATCCATCAGAAAGTTGTGGTGACACAGCTCAATGAGTTTTTCTGGGATATTCCAAACATCTTTGAAAGTGGTGAAACATTCAGTGAAAATTCATTAGACAGATGGCACAAATCCAGCATGCATTGGTTCAACAGGGAGTGAGAACTCTATACTTGAGAAGTTTGTGGATTTTTTGGAGGATCTGGTCAGAGGCTAATGAATGATTGCCCTGGGAGGAGTGATTGCACAGGCAACACTTGCCTTCCGAAAGGCAACAAGTCTACTGAAAGTGCAGCTGTGTATACAGCTGGGTACTAAAGATGTACCTATAACAGTTTGGAAACACATTACTGGGATTTGTGTGATCAGCGAGAGGATACTTGTGCTTGTGCGAAGGTAAAGTATTGCTTGTGTGCACTGGACTGTATAATTGATGCACAACTGCAGGGATTATATCCCACACATTTTCTAACCTTTATATCTCTGCTGAAATTTAGTACCACAAACATTGCAGGTTTGTTGGGCTATGCCAGCTAATACATTTGAAGGAGGATGGGTGGATACACCATTTCCTTTCTGCCAGAACCCTGCCTAATTCTCTGACATTATCCATAATCCAAAATGGCAGCAGAGTTGGGCTCCTCCACCAAAGGTTGTCTGCTCCAAAAGTTTTTCTTTTTCCTTTTCTCGTTTTACTCTTTCTTTCTTTGGGTTCTTTGGTCCTTGGAGCTCAGCGGCAATGGTCGGCAGCTGAGGGACTCAGCCAGTCAGCTACGAGGCAGAGGGTCATGGTCAGCAACATCAACCTTCGTCAATGTGCTGGGGGAGTCCTGCAGCGAGGCGGCTGACACGACAATGCACCATGGCAGCGTCCAGGACCCAGCTGGGGTTCGGATGGTGGTAGTGGCAAGGCGGCAGCCGGCGGCGAAGGATGGTATCTGTAGCAGTCAGTTTGAAAGATGGTGGTCAGTAGCAAGGCAGTGGTTGCAGCTGAGGCTTTGCCCGGGGAAGGTTAGCAGTAGTCGTTGGTGGCCAGGGTGGCTAGCCAACACAGATGAGTCCACCCAGTGCAGAAAAGCATGCCCAGTGCAAGGGAGAGCAGTCCCTCCTGGGGAAAGCCCAACTTTGAACATCTGCAGATCATGGCTTAAGAAAGGATGGTAATATTTGACTTTTTAAATTTTATTTCTTTATATTGTCTACTTTTATACTATGAAGACTGTAGTGTTGAACTTTTAATTTTTTTTTACTTCTGTAACTCAGATTTTGTACTTAGGTATTTTGTATCTAAGATGGTGCTGTGTATGATGACATTGTGCACTTTTCACAGTATTCTTATACTGTGTAGTTGAGTACAGTTTATATTAAAACTTAAATCTAAATCTTAATCTAAACACCAATTGAGGCCACTAAGTGGATAAAATAATGTTCACTTAAGAACCTAATCCCAATGACATTAGTGTAAGTCCAAAGATATATAGAGACTTGTCATGCAGGGAACATTCAGGTTTGGGGTCTCTCATTTAAAGGAACTTCCTGTCTGATCAATTGGCACAGCATTAGAAAGGAAGGGAGAAACCCACTGAGAGACTCTCCATCCTCAGTGCTGAACACCCTCCCTCAATCTTTCCACAAACCCTACCCTGCAACAAGATTACCATCACCACCCCTTGTACTTGATTCAGAAATAATCTCAAGGCCTCAAGTAGGTGTCATAGCAGCAGCAGCAGCAACTACCTGCAGGGTGGTGCTGCTTTTCAGTCCAACTGCCAGCCTCTGAGTGACAGGAAAGGACCAGTGCTGTCAGTTAAATGGCATTTAATGCAGTGATTCTTCTCAAATAGAGGCAAACATGTGGCTCTCATCAGAAATCCAGCCAGCAGGCATGACCCTGATGCCTTTAATAAATAGCGCCTTTACCATTTAACATTTTACTGATAATGAAATCCCATTAATATTGCAATTACATAAAGCTGATCATGGATCACAAATCCAGTTGAGTGCCACTCAACAAAGTCATCCAGCTGGTAACATTGGATTAAATAATCTCACATCATCAGTCTTCATGTAAATCATGTAATAGCTACATCCACTGATTTTACCCAACGTGAGTACATGACTTGCAGAAATGAGGTGTAGGAGGAAGCAATGTTTGAAGTGCTAGTAAGTGGCTAGGCTTGGTTTTACATCATGTCTTGCACCATGCGGTACGTTGTGCTCTGGGGAACTGATGAGTATGCCTTTTAATCTCAACTGGGCAGAAATTCGCTCCAACATCAAAATATATCAAATCTAAAATGGTAAATTGTAAAGTACCACGGTTGATACTATATATTTGATAACACACTCATTGTACATTAACAGCATTTATCCTGCATTCAAGCTGGCTTTTGAAGTAGCAATAATTGAAAATATATTTGCTGAATGACAGTTATGGTAATATTATAGTTCTTTTGGGAAGTGAACATTTGGTCAATAAATCACTCAGACTATATTGTTTAATCGATTCACTGACTACAATCTGTGCAGATAAATGTAATAGACTGTTCTCTCAAAATGGAATGAACAGAGTAGTGACTTTACTTAATCCAAGGTGCCCTTTTAAGTGCTGTGATGACAGTATGTTTATTGTGATTTGTTTCACATTATAAACTCTATCCTCATAGAAAATGATCACTGATGGGATGAAATTATATTCACGTATCAGCATGAAAATGTATCGACAAATCTGTATGAAATTCTGTTGCCTGTTATATTAATAAAGTCTAAAATTTGTTTAACTTAAAATGCTAAAAGGGTTATGTAACACACACAAGGACCTTATTAAGCTAGAGTAGTGGATACAGATTGATGGGACTGTGAAAAATACTTGACAAGCTTCAAGACTGATTTATAAGAAAAAAAAATTCTCTTTACAGAGATGTGTAGAAAAGTTTTGCTGCTTAAGTCAGCTGAATGTAATGCTGATCATTACCTTTAAATTAGTAATAGTTCTGTCTGTCACTAGTTGGGAATGCCATTCGTATTGTAAGGAAAAATACAATGGGAGAAAAGTGAATGTTGTAGAAAATGAAAATTGCTGAAACACACAAAGACAGAAATGACACAATAAAGACCTTGCCAAGGGTTAATAATAGAGTTATACTTTGCTGAAAATGTGTTGATGGAAAAGCGCAGCAGGTCAGGCAGCATCCAAGGAGCAGGAGAGTCGACATTTCGGGCATGAGCCCATCTGCAGTCCTCACTCTCTCCTAGAGTTATACTTTGCTGATTTCATTGACTCACATTTGAATATGCAAGCACCTTTCTGCTTTTCTCATGAATTGAAAAATTTTCACAGGCCAGACCTTTACGTGTCTTGGTTTCTGGTGCAGGGTCACAATTTGTTACCTGACCATGGCAGTTATGACTCGACATATTCACTTCCTCTACATGATTTCTGCATCTGGCTGAAGGTTGCCACGTTCTTTCATCCTTGTTGAAAATATTGCTTGCAACTGCACTCTGCAGATGCGTGAGTCAGCTCACCTAAAGACTATTTCCCTCTCAAAGATATCATGTTGATATGCTTGTGTTGGACTGGGGTGAACAAAGTCAGAACTTACATAACACCAGGCTATAGTCCAACAGGTTTATTTGCTATCACAAGCTTTTGGAGCACAGTCCATTCATCAAGTGCAGTGAGAGAGTAGAGCACACAATCAGAGAGATCAAGAGCAGAGAGCATAAAACTGGTGTGAGTGGAGTGTTGAATAATAAGTCTGTTTAGGTGGCCTAAATTATGATTAAAGTGTCAACAGCTGAATAGCAAATGAAGGGATGACCAATAATCAGAGATAATTACAAAACTTTAAAAATAAGGTGGTGCTGGCGATGAACTAACTGGCTGGAATAACATGATAGATATAAGAATTGTATGATAAGGGTCTAACTAAAGTAATAAGTAATCCCCAACTGTAAAAGTAATGGCTGTTCTGGTCCTGGTGACCAAACAGCAATGCCTGAAGCATATTTACTGACACTCGTGTTGAATGCATGCATACGTTCCATTTCACATCCTCTAGACAAACAACACTGGTCAATGTATCACACACTCATCACTCAACTCTAACATTCCTCAGGGCTCCTACCTAACACTCAGATACTACACAAAACTGAAAGCCCATCTTGCACTGCCTCTGCAGAGCTCCAGTTATTTAGGTATGGCAGGCACAGCATGTAAGCAGATGGCTGGACAATTGCTGTCATTCTTTCCTCTCTCTTGCAGGAGATGATAGTCATTAACGTGAGGGAAATACAGGGAGGTGGCAGAGTGTGGCCAAATCTGAACCCCATGAGGTAGTATATGGTATTATGAGGCTGGCAACTGGTGGCATTGAGCATTGCTGAGGATATCCAGGAAGATAGTAAACAGAATCTTATATCTTTCTTCAACTTTCTGCTCACCCTCATCCTGAAGTGGAAACTGAAGTTTAATTAATGTTGCAACATCAGTTCCTCTTTTACACATTCTCCCTGTCCTGCCTGAAAATTCTATACCCTGAAATACTGAATGGTTAGTCCTGTCCATCCCTTAATCTTGTCTCTGGGATAGCTAGGATGTCCTATTCCCACTTGTTAATCAGCAGCCTCAACTCGTCTGCCTTACTTACAAGATCCCTTGCATTAAAGTAAATGCCATCCAACTTTGCTGAGCTCCCTTGTATGTTAACTTGACTATACAATACATTACCTGTCTGCCAGACTGACATAGCATTTTTTGTGTGTTTGTCTGTGCATCACCTATTATTTTACCTGCAAATGATATCTCATTCCATATGAGTGAAATTAGTTTGAACCCCTGTCAACAGAAATTAGCAAAGCTCCCCATCAACTGACTCCGACAGCAATGTTGGTCTGTGGTGGTTCTGTTAAACTTACATAGATCACCTCTTACCTAGAAATGGACCCAAGGGCCTAGAAATCTAAAAGCATCCCTTCTGCAACAACACTAACCATACATTCATCCACTCTCCCAACTATTCTACACTCACTAGCATATGGCACTGGAAATAAATCAGAGCTTACAAACTTTGAGATCCTGCTTTCAGACTGCTACCTAGATTCCTAAATTCTTGTTGTAGGGCTTAGAATCATAGAATCCCTACACTGTGGAAGCCTATCATGTCCATAACAATCCTCCAAAGATCATCCCACCCTGACCCACTTCCCTACTCTATCCCTGTAACCTTGCATTGCCCATGGCTAATCTACTTATCCTGCACATCCCTGGACACTATGGGCAATTTAGCATGGCTAATCCACTCATGCTGCCCATCTTTGAATTGAAGGAGGAAATTGAAGGAAACCCATGCAAACATAGGGAGAACGTATAAACTCCACACCGACAATCGCCTGAGGCTAGAGTTGAATCTGGGTCTCTCGTGCTGTGAGGCAGCAGTGCTAACCAGTGAGCCACCGTGCTGCCCCCTCTTCTCTCTTTTCACCCATATCGTTAACATCAATGTGAACCATTGAGAGATTGCGTCAGAGACTCTGGAATCAATATGGCAGTGGAGAATGCTGAGTCCATTTGGAATGGGCAAGTTGTTTCAGCAGGAATCTAGCCTCACAATGTGCTCCATCACAATTATCCTGCATCCAATGTAATTGGACACATTTGCCATCCCTATGCCTTTACATCTCTCCTCTTCTTCCTCTTGGAACTATAGACCAGTGAGCGTGACCTCAGTGGTGGGCAAGTTGTTGGAGAGAATCCTGCGTGACATGATGTACATGTATTTGGAAAGGCAAGGACTAATTAGGGATAGTCAATATGGCTTTGCACTTGGAAAATCATGTCTCACAAACTTGATTGACTATTTTGAAGAGGATTGATGAGGGCAGAGTGGTAGATGTGATCTAACTGGGCTGCAGTAAGGCTTTCGACAAGGTTCCCCATGGGAGACTGATTAGCAAGGTTAGATCTCATGGAATACAGGGAGAACTAGCCATTTGGATACTAAACTGGCTCAAAGGTAGAAGACAGAGGGTGGTGGTGGAGGGTTGTTTTCCAGACTGGAGGCCTGTGACAAGGATCAGTGCTAGGCCCTCTACTTTTTGTCATTTACATAAATGATTTAGATGCGAGCATAAGAGGTACAGTTAGTAAGTTTGCAGATTACACCAAAATTGGAGATGCAGTGGACAGCGAAGAGGGTTACCTCAGATTACAACAGGATCTTGACCAGATGGGCCAATGGGCTGAGAAGTGGCAGATGGAGTTTAATTCAGATAAATG
>NC_057715.1:40778969-40812932 GCF_004010195.1 Chiloscyllium plagiosum
AGGGAGAGGCTGAACAGGCTGGGGCTGTTTTCCCTGGAGGATTGGATGCTGAGGGGTGACCTTATAGAGGTTTACAAATTTATGAAGGGCATGGATAGGATAAATAGGCAAAGTCTTTTCCCTGGGGTCTGGGAATCCAGAATTAGAGGGCATAGGTTCAGGGTGAGAAGGTAAAGATATAAAAGAGGGGGCAACCTTTTCACACAGAGGGTGGTACGTGTATGGAATGAGCTGCCAGAGGAAGTGGTGGAGGCTGGTACAATTGCAACATTTAAGAGGCATTTGGATGAGTATATGAATAGGAAGGATTTGGAGGGATATGGGCCGGGTGCTGGCAGGTGGGGCTACATTGGGTTGGGATATCTGGTCGGCCTGGACAGGTTGGACCTGCGGGTCTGTTTCCATCTCTATGACTCTAGAGAGCCTGACCTCTCTGCCAAATTCTGGGTCATGGTATCCTGTGGACTATATCATATCGTTCTCCCTCTCTGCTCCTTGGCTGTATACAGCAATTGGCAAAATACACCTTCAAGAATACAGCACAGTTGTTTCAACAATATTGCTTCCAGATATATTATTCAAAAACACCTTAACATTCAACTTGCTGACTGGCCATTTAATTAGCCACAGAACAGGGCCCATCTTGCAGTAGTTCACGTGATCCTCAGGAACACTCAGGTAATCCCTCAAGTGCAGTTGCTTCCACTTGTGAGATCCAAATTAGGTATATCGTAGCATCATGTCACGTGAGATCCAGATTATGCCAATTTACAGTCATTCAAAGCACAGTCAGGAGGCCCAATGCATGCCATTTCCTCTTCGTGGAAACACCATGTGCTGACCAAGATCTCAAAGTTTGTAGATGATGCAAAACTTGGAAGAATTGTAAACTGTGGGAAGGAAAGGAGGACTTCCAGAAGGACATAGATAATTTGGTGGAGCAAGCAGAACGGTGACAGATGGATTTCAATGCACGGAAGTGTGATTTGGCCCCTTTTAATCAAAAGAATATTGAAAGACAACTTGAAATAAGGGATATAATCTTAAAAGGGGTCAAGGAGCAGGGGGACTTAGGTATTTACGTGTATGGATCATTGAAGGTGGCAGGACAGGTGAGGAGTATTTAATAAAGTTTACAGTGACCTTGACTTTATTAATAGGGGCATAAGTTACATGGAAGGAGACACTTTGCACAAGACACTTGTTAGACCTTAGCTGGAGTGTTGCATACAGTTCTGTGCACCATATTATAGGATTGAGTGCAGAAGCAATTTACAAGAATGGTTCCATTGATGAGTAATTCAGTTATGATTATAGATTGAAGAAGTTGGGATTGTTCGCCTTGAAGAGAATAACATTGAAAGGTGATATCATTGAAGGTTTCAAATTCATGAGAAAGGACGGAAAGGGAGAAAATGTTCCCTCATAAAGGAACAAGAACAAGTGGTCATAAGTTCAAAGTGATATGTAAATGAAGCAAGGGTGAAGTGAGGAAAAATATTTCTACTCTGTGTGTAGCTAAGATAGCTGTGAGAAAGCACTGCCTCAAGTTTAGTGAAGGTTTGTTCAATTGAAGCACTCAAGTGGGCATAGGCAATTTTATGGATATAAAGTAAGGTGCAAAGGTCTGGGGAAAAGCAGGAGTTAGCACTAATTATGATAATTTTGTGAGTCAGTGTAGGTGCAATGGGTCCTGCACTGTAAGATTTCTATGATTCCACATAGGAGTTGGCTGGTGATGTCTTGCAGCTTTTTTCCCCCCACAACATAAAGATAGACTGCCATCATATCACCAAAGTCACTTCAACTGAAAGTGAATTTTACAGCTCATAATGAAGGGGACTACTTTATCCTAATCTGCAATCAACAAATTGATGCAACCGAATCAGCCCCTTGGGCGGATGAAAAACAAGCATCGAACCAAATCCCATCAATTCATCATCAGATTATATTCCAATTTGTGGAAGGAAACTGAAGCCATAATAATGTAAACTTTTTTTCTAACTTGCGAGTCTGCAATTGATACTCCAACAAAACTATAGCAGCGGAATGACATTATAATAGATCTAATATACAAAAAATACATGGAGTAGAAATCGGCAAACGAGATTCAATCTGGTTAACAGAAGACATCAAAGGATGACACCTAATTGGGCAAGAACATCTTACCTATGAAAAAGACACCTGCAAACTGCATTATTAATAATCAGCATTGTCCACATTTCCCTGTAACAAGATGACATAAATAAAAGGTTACCAATCAACATTCTGGAAGGTGATTGTTTTATATGTGCCATGTTGATCAAACAGGAAATCAGTATAAACATTTTAGCGTAGTGATTTTACATATTTTAAAATATTTAAATGCTGTTCTGAGGGATCACATGTTCTTCTTCTGGACTATAAACTGGGAATGAAAGTTGGAGACGACTATATAGTTAATAAAAAAAAAACAGGAAATTGGTTTTCCAGCATTTTCCATAGCTTAGCATGATCTCTCGGACCTGTATGAGACATGCCTGACATATTGGATCTGTGAAATTGCTTGTTTCCAATGGCTACCTTTATTTTCTCTCCTTGATGATTTGGTTCTGCAGCAACTAATTTCAAAATCCATAGCTCCATCCTTCATTTAAAGATCCTAAATTTGGATACGACAGCTGTGGCCTTGCAATTCATGCTAAGGGAATTAGTCTTTTTTTGACATTTTGAAAATATCAATATCTCAGTTCTTTCTCTTTTTCCACTATGCCCATAACTGAAATTGATGCAGCGCAAACTTATTTACCTTGTTACACATCAGCTGCTTATTGTACTGATTTTTGCTCTGGTGTCCTAGTGTCAAGGTCACTTTTACAAGACTTCAAGTCTTAGCTGAGCCTTTTCCCTAAGATTTTCAAGCATGCATCGCTCCCTTACATCTTCAGAAAAATTACATGTTTTCTTATTTTTATTCACAATTTAAAGATCAAAGTAGATTGCGAGATATACATTTTTAGGTATAAAAGGTAATGCTACCTTTCAGAGCAGTGAAGTGGATACCTATAAGACAGAAGGCACAAAAAGCAAATCTTTCTTCTCAGCCGCACAGCTGCTCTAAGAGTCTGTGCAAGACGATTGTCTTGCTGACACAACTTTGGAGGTCCATGAAAAAGATAAAAACACTGAGATGATGTTTTTGAGATCTGGCTACAGTGTATAATGATAGCCTTTGGATTGGTTCAGATGCATTTTGATGCTGTCTGCCAAATGCACTGCACCCAATGATCTGCATCAAAATGCATCTGACCAATCCAAAGGCTAAAATCATCACACATGGATGGAAAAAGAAATACAACAAATTAGAAGAATTAATTACAAGCATAAAAATGAATAGATATTGCAGATATATCATTTTCCAGTGAGTGAGGTTGGGAACTAAATATTCCAGATTTAGTGTAAAGAGTCCATTTTAGTGACATTAAATATTGCATTAGTGTTTTAAAAGCCGTATTTCTTTGAGAACTTCATATGCATGTGAGTCAAAGACCTGGATATGCACCTTGTCCATGTGGACTCCAGCAGAAGTAATGTTCGAAGGAGGCTGGATACATGGCTATCTGTAATTGCAGGTTGCAGTCTAAGCTGTTAAACAAAAAACCGTTTCAGCTTCTCAAATGAACTATCTCTATACTACTCAATCTCTTAACTACAAATGATAAGATAACACGATATGGTATGCTGGGCTCATGGGGGTTTTCCTAAAGAAACAAAGGAGTGATGTTTGAAACACTACAGGAAACAGAGCTTAGGCAAAACTTGAAGCATTGTAAAAGTCACTTCTATACTGGGACACTAGGAAAAGAAACAGCACAATGAGCACCTGATGTGTAACAACTGAATAATTTTGAGCTGCAGCCATAAATAGCACTGAGCAGTGGGAAGAAAGCAACAACCAAGACATTAACGGTATTTCTAAAAGATAGAGAATGTCAAAAAAATGACTAAATAATTTCCTTTCATGAATTGCATGACCATAGATGTTCTATCCAAATTTACTATGTTTAATGAAGGATGGAATTATGATTGAAGTTGATGGCCGGTTCGCTGAGCTGGTTGATTTTCTTGCAAACGTTTTGTCTCCCTCCTGGGAGGCATCTTCAGTGCTCTGTAATCTCTGGATGAAGCCCGGTCGTTGTGATCTGCCCCAAGTTTACACGGTTCTGGCTGTTGTGGCAGATGGGTCCGCTTCCAGTTTAGTACTGTCATGTTTTGTAGATGGGGTTCATTTCAATGTGTCTATTTATGCAACCATGGATGAATACCAGACCTCCAGGAACCCCAGAGCTTGTCTTTGTTTAGCCTGTCCCAGTATTGTAATGCTGTCCCCGTTGACAATATCCCAGCAAGGATAAAATCACCAAGCTAGTGGACCTATACCTTACCACCCACTTCACTTTCAATAACGAAACCTACAGACAAACCAACAGAACACCCATGGGATCTTCGATATCGGGGTTCTTAGCAGAGGCAGTAATTCAGAGACTCGAACAAACAAAACATCACTAAACAAAACAAATTAGAGGAAACCTTCAAGACCATCAATAATATCCTTCCTGGTATACAATCACAAAAGAGGAGGAAAACAATAACAAATTACCATTCCAAAATGTCACAGTAGAGTGAACAGTCAATGGAGAACTTCAAACCAGTGTCTACAGGAAAACAACACATACAGACCAAATACTGTTCTACAGAAGCAATCATCCCAATATCCATAAATGAAGCTGCATTAGAATGTTATTTTATTGGGCCACCATGTACTGCAGCACAGAGGAACTTCAAAGAGCAGAGGAAAATCACCAATTAAGTGTACTCAAAAAGAACAGGTACCCAATGAACACAGTCCACTAATTTCCCAGCAAGAAACCCAAACAAGCAGGCAAAATGTGCCCAGAACCTCTAGCCACTCTCCCCTACAAAGACATCTCAAAAATGACTGCCAGACCACTCAGACTCTTGGCATCATAGTCACCCACAAACCCACCAACACAGCAGCTCATGAACTTAAAAGACCCTATACAGACAATAAGCAAACTGAACAGCATTTACCAAGTACCTTGCAAGAACTGTAACAAACACTATATTGGATGTACAAGCAGAAAACTAGCCACCAGGATACATGAACATCAACTAGCCACAAATTGACATGACCCTCTCTCACTAGTATCTTTACACACAGATGAGGAAGGACACCACTTTGACTGGGAAAAACATATCCATCTTAGGACAAGGCAAACAAACACATGCATGAGAATCCCTGGAAGCATGGCATTCTAAGCAGAACTCTATCAACACACACATCGATTTGGATCCCATCTACCACCGTCTGAGAAAAAGAACAGGAAATAACATTGCCAACCCAAGAAAACCTAAACACATAAATAGAAAGGCAGGGGGGGGAGGCATAACATCGGCGCTTCACCAGAGGTTCACTGTTGATGTTTCCTAGTATAGTGATGAAACGTCTGAAACTTAACCTTCCAGCTCAGCGAGTAAACTTACATCCAGAGCCTCAACCTGAGCTACAAATCGTCTCAAAACTCTTTAACCTATACAAATCTTTGCAAATAATGGTACCCTATTGGCTTCATCCACTAATGCTTAGCATTGAAACAACACCAAGAAAACACTGACCACCCTACCGTATATTAGAAATGTCTCAGAACTGTCAATGAGACTTCTACACCCTCAGAGAATATTGACAGCACACAAACCAACAGCCACACTTCACCAGCTACTATCCAGGACAAAAGACCCCATACCCACAACATGTAGGATGAAGGTGATATACAAAATACCATGCAGCAACTGTGAGAAATATTACACAGGACAATTGGGCAGGAAACTCACCACCAGAATACATGAGTATCAGTTTGCAACCAAACGACATGACCAGTTCTCCCTCACGTCAATGCACACTGATAATGAATGACACCAATTCAACTAGGACAACATTATGGTTCTGAGACATGCTAAACAAAGACAAGCTCAGGATTTCCTGGAAGTCTGGTATTCATCCACTAGTTCCATAAGGAAACACATTGAAATAGGTCACAGCTACAGATCACCACAGCTTAAACCCAGAAGTACAACCATCCGCCACAACAGGCAGAACTGTACAAATTTGGGGCAGACTACAGTGATCAGTGCTGTGTAGCCTCCAGATGAAGCACTAGGATGTCACCCAGGAGGAAGACAAAACATGTGCAAGAAAATCAGCCAGCTCAGAGAACCGACAAAAAACGATGACCGCAACCCGAGCTACAGGGCTTCATCAAAACCTTAAATGGAACTGTGGGTTTTTAAAATTAGTTGCTATAGAGCCAAATAATTAAGGAGAGAAAGTAAAAGGTAGCTATTGGAAACAAGCAGTTGCACAGAGATAGTACATCAGGCATGAATCAAGAGGATCAGAGAGATACTGCTAAGAAATGGGAAGTGATGGAAAATCAGTTTTGTGCAAAAGTTAACTTTAGAATTCACCTTCTACCGCTGTTGTCTTATAGTTACAAGAACTATACTTTGTCAGAATTTGAACTTTTTCAGAAGATGGAGCTAGTTTATAGCTTCATCAACTATTGACACTTTGCAAAAACATCTCCCAGAGATAATGGAAAGGCTATAAAATCAACATGTTGCTTAAATGATTGCAGAAAATTAGAAGCCACTGTAACCAGGAAATAATATCTGCCAGCGTTAGGTGCGGTGACCAGTATTGGTGCAGTAGTCCGGATGCAGAAAAGAAGCAATCTAGAAATTATGATCTTTTACACCTTCCATGAAGCTTTCCTGTGATCCAAGTTCTTTGCAATTCATGCATTGTAGAAAGACACAGTTTTCATCTGTACATGAAAACTAATTCCAAATGGTACAACCACAGAAACATAAGCATTATCATGAGGTGAGCTGCAGGACTGATCTAGATGAAGATTCAGGTTGAATGAAACTTCAGTCTGAAGGAAAACAGCTTCCCACATTTTCTAAATGTGACACATTGTGTGGATGAATTAAACTGTAAGCAGTTTCATCTGAAAGCATCCTTCTGGTCAGAATCTTGAAAGATATGTACCTATATCCTTGGAGGTATTAGATTAGATTAGATTAGATTAGATTAGATTAGATTAGATTAGATTAGATTACACCCGGGTCTCTGGCGCTGTGAGGCAGCAGTGCTAACCACTGTGCCACCGTGCCGCCAGTGATACAATCTATTTAACAGCCTCACCGCGTGATGCCAGGTCCAATGGTGTTGCTGAGTGAATAATTCACAATGTCAAAGCACTCATCATAAAGTGCAGGGTTTCACAAAAACAGAGTTTTTCCATTACAAAAACTGAACTTGCTGGAGAAACATAGCAGGTTTGGTAGCAACTATGGAGAGAAAGCACCTCTGCAAAGCTATCACCAATCCATGATTCAGAGAAATAGGACAAACATCTCAAAAAACAAGGCAGAGTAAAAATACTGTATGACCAACTGTCTAATCTGCACTTGGGATAGAAAGTCAGTGTTTGTATCGTATCCAGGTATCTAACTACCACAGCAGTATTCAAAACATGCAGTGAACCAAATTTCTACAAAGGCATAAGCCAAATGGAACAACTTAAGGGGAAACAAAAGCCAATGTACAGGATTCTGCTATCCTCCAATTGTGCACAAAACACACACAAGTTTGGATAATGAAAGTTTGGAAGAATATCTGGATGATAACTAACACATTTTATCTGGATGATAAACTGCAAGACTCCAATATATCTGAGTTGAGAGCACAAATGTGAAGTCAAAATCTCCAGTAAGATACAGCATCACAAGGCCTGGAAGGATGCTAAGACACCTATACATTATATAGAATCTTAAACTCTTAAACTCATCATTTTTTTTTCAATTTCTGTTTTGGTGTAAATGGTTACCACTATCCTAAATGTACTTGTACTCTTAGTTCATTAATTTTATCTTGGAAAAATGCATTTGCACTGTAATTGTTGCGTGGCTTCAAGAGCTGGATATGCCAATGAACCAGTGATCAGGAAGCAAACCATATACCATGATGTAGACCAACTGCCACGTGACATCCAAAAAGAAGAAATGCTAGCAGAATGTTGCATACATATTTGTCTGTAACTAAAAGTTGTAATCTCAGCTGCTAATAAATCTATTTGAAGTTTTCAAATTAATAGAATCCATGTTACTTAAACTGTGTTACTTACAAATAGTAATAAGAATATACAGCAGTGAGTAAGACTGCCTCTGTCATGAGTGACATAGAATTTTTTGACTATCAGAAAACAACTGTCAAATGGTTCGGTGTCAAAGACTTGTGTAAAATGTTGTTCCATTCTTTGTTGGAAGAAAATGTTCATTCGAAGGTCATTTTTACAAGAAGCTAGGCCTCCTGCAGTGTCTATGTATCCTAATCCCAAACATAAATAAACTATGATTGCAGTCAGTGTTAACAGACTGAGATGCTGAACTTTTAGAAGACACAGACAAAAGGGTAAAAGAGCATTGGCTCTGATAACAAAGGATGGGATAATGGTAGGGGGAATGGGATCTTACCTCATCAAAATCCATATATAGAATAACTTTGCATGGTACCAAGAAACAACTTGGTTAAAATTTTTACAGGACCTGTCCACAGGTCCCAAGCAATAAGTGCAGTAAATGGCAGTGCATAAATCAGGAAACTGGAGACACTGGCAATTTGGATAATGTAACAATAGCGGGGAGCTTTAATCCGGAGATAAAATACAAAGCAAATTTGCAGTACAGAGGACAAATTTTTAGAATGTGTACACAATCCTTTGAGATGAGTTTGTAAATGAAACTGCAGGAAACAGGCAGTTTGAATTTAGGAGAATTGTGCAATAAGAAAGTTTTAATTAATAATCTTGTCATAAAAGAGACTGTAAGGGAAGAGTTATCAATGACATGAGCAAATTTTATATTGCGCCTGAAAGTGATTTAGGCATGTTTGAAACTGCTCAGAAATCTAAATATAGCAAGTTAAGTAGGTATGAGAGATTACAATGGATTAGGAAACTGCATTACAAAATGTAACAATAGACAAGCAGGCAAACTTTAGCTAACATTTAAAGGATTCACTTATCATTTCTAGCAAATATACATGAACTTAAGGCATAGCAAAAGCCAAAATAATGGTCTAACCATGGCTAGAAGAATTAAAGAATATTAGAACAAAGCATGAAGTTGATAAAGAAGCATAATAAACTCAAGGATAAGACAGATTTTAGAAATCAGCAAAAGAGGAACACAAAATTAATAAGCAAATAGGGAATAGAATACGAAAATACAAAAAATACGTAAAATAGGTCTGCAATTGAAGACAGGGATGATGCGATTATTTTCTGAGAATCATTAGAATTTGGAACCTCCATCCTAAGAATATAATGGAAACTGAGTCATTGAAGTTACTCAAGGCTGAGTTAGATAGATAGAGGAGTCATTATGTTAAGGCCACAAGACAGAGTAACATATAAGGGAGTATTTTTAAGTGGATTTGAGTTTAAATTATCTTTTTTATTGGGGAGCAGATGGGACTAGAAGCCAACCTCCCAGTCAAAGGTTATACACTCTACCCCTGTGCCACAAGAGATTCTTGTGAATCTTTTTATTTAACCAATTAATCTGTTCAGAAATGTTAGTACACATCTGTGGAGTTTGTTGAACTTGAACCTGGACCTCCCAGTTCAGAAGTAGGGACACATCCAGTGCACCCAATCTGCTTTAGTTTACTCTTACATTAACCAACTTTTCTGATCAACCTATTCAAAGATGTTATTACTCATCTCTGGAGTAGGTAGGAATTGAACCCAAACCTTCTGGTCCAAGGGTAGGAACACTACCACTGCAACGCAAAGGGTCCTCTTACTTCTCATCTTATTTTCGACTTTTTTAATGTAACCTATTTTTCTAATCAACCAGTTTAGAGATTATATTATACATGTCTGGAACAGGAAAGTTTTAATTATTATAGTTATGTGTTGACTATTCATAGCTGTTTACATGTAACTGGAGTCTAATTAGTTGTAAGTTTTTTTGAGTACAGAAAACCAGTCAATGCTTTCTGTTAATTTGGGCCAAAAAGACAGGTTAATTGGGGGATTTTGCAAATTTTATGAAAATTCTTAATTTCTGCAACAACTCAGAGAACAATGGAACTCAATTTCCAGCATGCTACCCCAGTGATTCTAGACAAGGGTAACTTTGAGCAGGCTATTGTAAACAGATCCAACAGCCCTGCAAAGATCAATATCCTATGAATTCTCATCCTGTCTTCAGGAACTTCAAAACAATAAATAAACCTCTGTGCAATGGTTATAGTTTGCACAGAAAAAAATTAAATAATCCCAAAACAATAAGAGAACTGAAATTTAATATAATCAAAAAAAAGACTTTGTTATTTATAGTTACCTCGAAACATAGTTACAACCTTATGTCTAGGTTTAGATTTTGTTTTGAACTATTAGTTAGTTGTGGAATTGTCAGCTGTTTGTGGGCTGCTTCTCAAAGCTGCCTTCCTGCGTTCTTTATTGTTTTGATAACATAGGGGCAGAAATTATCCAACACTTAGATGAAATCTTCTCATTCTTCTCCATACCATCAAAATCTCCCCCTTCAGGCATAGACTATTTCAATTTCCTACAAAGTGCTTTAGGACATTTGTCACGTAGAGTCATGGAGCTGTACAGCACGGAAACAGACCCTTTGCTTCAACTTATCCATGCCAACCAGATATCCCAAACCAATCTAGTTCCATTTGCCAGCATTTGGCCCATATCCCTTTCAACCCTCCCTATTCATGCACTCATTCAGATGTCTTTCAAACATTGTAATTGCACCAGCATCACCACTTCCTCTGGCAGCTCATTCCACACACATCACCCTTTGCATGATAAAGTTCCCACCTAGATCTCTCTTAGATCTTTCCCTCCCACCTTAAATCTATGCCCTCTAGTTTTGGACTCCACTACATTCAGGAAAAGATCTTGGCTATTCACCCCACCTATGTTCCTCATGATTTTATAAACTTCTGTAAGTTAATCCCTCAGCTTCTGACACTCCAACGAAAATGGCTGCAGCCCATAGCTCAAATTCTCCAACCTTGACAACATCTGTGTAAATCTTTTTTGAAACCTTTCAAATTTCACAACATCCTTCCTAAAGCAGGGAGACCAGAAATGAATGCAGCATTGCCAAAGTAGCCTAACCAATGTCCTGTACAGCTTCAACGTGACCTGCCAACTACTATACTCAACTGACTAATCAATAAAGGCAAGCATTCTAAACACCTTCTTCACTATCCAGATCTAACCTTGCCAATCAATGTACCATGCAGAACCTTGTCAAATGCCTTACTGAAGTCTATTTAGATCACATCTACCACTCTGCCCTAATCAATCCTCTTCATTACTTCTTAAAAAAAAAACTCAATCAAGTTAGTGAGACACAATTTCCCATGCACAAATCCAAATTAACTAACCCTAATCAGTCCTTGCATTTCCAAATACCTGTAAATCCTATCCCTCAGGATTCCCTCCAACAACTTGCCCACCACTGATGTCACATCTATAGTACCCTGGCTTTAGCTTACCAGCTTTCTGAAATAGTGGCACCACATTAGCTAACCTCCAATCTTTCAGCACCTCACCTGTGGCTATCAATGATACAAATATCTCAGCAAGGGGCCCAGCAATCACTTCCCTAGCTTCCCACAAAATTCTAGGGTACACCTGAATCTAGGGTCCTGGGGATTTATCCACCTTTATGCATTTTAAGATGTCCAGCACCACCTCCTCTGTAATATACCACTATTCAGGAAGGGAGACAGAAATCAGGCAACCATAGCCTCAATTGTTTAATCCATTATGAAAAGGTTGTAACAGGACATTTACATAATGAGATTATAGTCAGACACTTTCAACATTATTTTAAGACTATTCCTCTTTCACAAAATTTAAGATTGAGAAGCAAAAGTGAAATCCTGTTCACTCAGCAAGTGGTTAAAGTCTAAAATGCACAGGCCATGTTTTGCGGTGGCAGATGCAATTCTAAAGGGTATTAGATTTGTCTGAAAAGAAATATCTTCCAAGGTTGAGGGTGGTTGGGAAGATGAGAATAGCACCCAATGAAATGGTCATTCATAGAGCTGATGTAAGCATTATGGGTTGACTTTGATGCTATATCAATTTTGTGAATCTTTAAAATTTATCAGTTCTTTCAGGATGTAACAAGCAGTGTACATTAAGGAGAATCCAGTGATGCAATGAATTTGTTTCCAAAATTAATTTGAGAAGTTGCAACAAAATGTTGCTTGCATAAGATAAGCGCTTCTGTTGAGAATGATTTATTAGCATATGTTGAGAATTGACTGATTAACCGAAAAGAATCAAGATAAAGAGTTAATTTTTAGATTGGTAAAGCATTGCCAGTGAAGTGCTATTGGGATCAGACCTCAACTATTTGCGGTCTGTGTTAATGATCTGGCTGAAGGGACTGATTGCAACGTAGTCAAATTTATAAAACAAGGAAAGTAAGTTTAGAAAAAGCTAATACATGAAAAGGGATGTCAATATGTTAATTAAGTGGGCAATTTTTAATCATATAATGTCGGAAAAACAAGTTATTCCTTTTATCTGAAATACTTTAAAAGCAGATTATTATTTAAATGGAGAGTGCTGTGGTACTCAGATCTGGGTATCCTTGTATATAAATCATAAAAGATTAGAAATGCAAGTAGAAAATTTAACATCATTGCAAGTTGTTGGAGTATAAAAGTTGGGAAACCTTGTTAGAATGTATACTGCATTGTTTAGATCAGAGTGGTGCTGGAAAAGCACAGCAGGTCAGGCAGCATTTGAGGAGCAGGAAAATCGACGTTTCGGGCAAAAGCCCTTCATCAGGAATCCTGATTCCTGATGAAGGGCTTTGGCCTGAAACATTGATTTTCCTGCTCCTCGGATACTGCCTGACCAGCTGTGCTTTTCCAGCACCACTCTGATCTAAACTCTGGTTTTCAGCATCTGCAGTCCACACTTTTTCCTGTATACTGCATTGGACAGACTTTAGCTAACGTCTTGAGGGGAGTTATTTAAAGGGCATATGCAAGAAAATTAACGTGAGGTCTGCATACAAACTTGATTTAAATGGAGGCTCAGGCTAATCAAGGTGACCCTCTGCAGGCCATTTTTGCCTATGAATGCATTCTATCACTGAAAAGAAAACTATGATGCAGTAAATATTTTTAAAATTGTCAATTTTTCTCAATTTGTTCATACTTCACAATGGCCTGACCTTGTGCAGCAAAATCATTAAAAATGTTGGAAGTTACCTTTGGAAAAGCTCAACAATTCTTTTCTACCTCATATGTTGTCTTCAGATGCATGCAACACAATCTGCTATGTCACCAATGTAGTCAAAAGAACTTTTCCATGTTTTATGCTGCACTGCAATAACCAGAGCATCTTGTGGCTTCAAACTGAAAGGCAGGCAGGTGACCCCTTCAAGTTCAGTGGCCATAACTGCAACTTCAGGCATAGAGTAGAGCAGAGCACAGATACAAGACAAAGATTACACAAAATTAGCTTTCTTCAAAGCCCATGTTCTTGATTGTACTAGCTTCAATGTAATTCACTGAGAAATTAAGTACTGCAAATGACAAGTGAAAATGTAATTATTTTCGAATGATGCTACATAGATGAACCATTGCCTGTTGGCTCTTTCAAAGAACAATCCAGTTACTGGAGTCTCCTCTTAAAAGCTATCTTTGAGTCTCATTCTGACTAATAGTTTCATGATTTGTGGTGCAGTTGCAATGACTCTATCTTTGGGCTAGAAGTTCCACTATTCTAACAAATGAGGTAAAATCTCCAAACATGCTGACCTTTTTTTAAAAATAAGATTGAATCTGATTCCACCACCTTTTTAGATAGTGCATTCCAGATCATAGCTAGTGTATGAAAAAAAAAGATAGGTGGTACATAAATATATATTGTTTCTGTTGGAAACACATTATGCTCCTGAAAATTCTGATTGAATGAGGGAGGAAAGCAAAGAGGTACAGATCCTAAACTAACTTACCTTTTTTGTGAGGTGTCAGCTAACCTGCTGAGCATTTCCAGTATTTTTTGTTTTTATTGCAGTGATCACTTGACACTTTCCTAGTAATCCAGAATCTCTGTTCTTTCTTGAAATGAATTAAGATTTATTTCCCATCATCCACCTAATACTCTGACCCACACACTTGTCTTTATTTTCTTCAAAAGCCATCCTGCGCAATTTTCTATTTCATCTGGTATTCTCAATTAAAAAAAATACGATTGAGCCTGCACAGTTTCTATTTGCACAGACCTCTCATTATTTTAAACAATTGTATCAAATCTCTTCTGAGTTTTCACTTTCAGGAGAGCAGAGACGAAATGTAATCAATCTTTCCCACCACTTTATTCCCAATGTTCTGAGATTAGTCACAAAACTATTCTGTCTGCCCATTGCAATGATGAAGTGACACCTAAAACACAATGCCACACTGCAGGTGATGTTTCATCAGAGTCATGAATGATCTCCTGAGATTTATTGGTCATTATCCTTGCCATAGCGTCAACATATTTTTTTTCCATTTTGAATTACCTGTGCTGTTGATTTTACTGACCTGCCTATGAACCCCAATGTCTCTCATCCACTTGGATATATCAAATACATTTTCATTTATCAAAGAATCCATAATTAACTGTGAGAAATTGAACTTGTAACTTGCATTTCACTTGATAAAATTGTGCCCATCAGTCCTCCAAACACTGATCAAAGTCTTCAAAATCTTTTTATGTTTATATCAATGTTAATCATTCGGCATTCCTCTGAAACAGTAACGCTAACTGTAGCCACAGCAATGAGCTTTCTGGCACTCCAGTGGTAACTGGCAGTTAAACAAATACCTACCTATACGTAACAACTTATTGTCTACCAGCCAACGATTTCCCAATTATTGTAATACATTCAGTATACTTATACTGTGATCTGGTACAGAATAACTCTCAATGAAATCCAGACAGATGGCATCCATACCTTTACTCCTACTTACTCAGCCCATCATCTTCTCAAAGAGAAATTAGACGTATTAATCAAGCAGTCTCCTATATCTTAAAAAATCTCGTGATTATCAGTATGGTCCCTCACAATAATCTTCAATAGTTTCAAACACTTTTTCAATTTACAACTCTAAGTTAGTAGTTCATTTTTCAACCCATTTCTGAACACGAGGGGCATATTTTTTATTTTACCCTCCTGGCACCTTCCCCTGCAAGAATTGCAAACCTGCGCCCACACCTCCCCACTTACTTCTGTCTAAGGCCCCAAAAGATCATTCCATTTCCATTAGAGATTTACCTGCACTTCCACACACGTCATCTACTGTAACCTTTGCTCCCGATGCGGTCTCCTCTACACTGGGGAGACAGGATGCCTACTTGTGGAACACTTCAGAGAAGATCTCTGGAACACATGCACTAAACAACCCCACCACCCCATGGCCGAACACTAACTGCCCCTCCCACTCCACCAAGGACATGCAGGTCCTGGGCCACCTCCACAGCCAAACCCTTACCACCCGATGCCTGGCAGAAGAACACTTCACCTTCTGCCTTGGGACCCTCCAACCACATGGGATCAATGTGGATTTCACCAGTTCTCATTTCCCCTCTCCCCACTTTATCCCAGATCCAACCTTCCAACTCAGCACCTCTCTTTTGACCTGTCCATCTTCCTTCCCACCTATCCGCTCCACCCTCCTCTGAACTTTCACCCCCTATCGCATTTTCAGCTATCTTTCCCCAAGCCCCAACCCCTCCCATTTATCTCCGTCATTCCTGATGAAGAGCTTACACTCGAAACATTGACTTTCCTGCTCCTCGGATGCTGCCTGACCTGCTGTGTTTTTCCAGCACCACACACTCTGACTTCTCCATTATGATTTCTGTGATGATTCATCTCTTTACCATATTCTTTCCTCCTGACACATTTGAAGGATATTTTACAGCTCTGCATTGTGTTTCTTGTTTTCTTCTCGCTCTCTCACAGCTTGTGTTGGCTCTCTTCAGCCTTGCTTTCTAGATCTTGCTACAGTACTCTTATCCTGAACATCAGAATGTTTTGTGTGTCTTCTTTTTCCTTCATAATGTCATTCCTGATTTTGTTAATAAAACAAAATCATAGAATGATAGAATTCCTGGAGTGTGGAAGCAGGCCATTCAGCCCATCAAGTTCACACTGACCCTCCGAAGTACATCCATCCTGACTCTAATCCTGCAAGTCTGTTTTTTAACCCCGTGGCTAATATGCCTAGCTCATATATCCTTGGATAGATAGATAGATAGATAGAACAGTACAGCACAGAACAGGCCCTTCAGCCCACGATGTTGTGCCAACCACTGATCCTCATGGACGCACCCTCAAATTTCTGTGACCATATGCATGTCCAGTAGTCTCTTAAATGTCTCCAATGACCTTGCTTCCACAACTGCTGCTGGCAATGCATTCCATGCTCTCACAACTCTCTGTGTAAAGAACCCGCCTCTGACATCCCATCTATACTTTCCTCCAATCAGCTTAAAACCATGATCCCTCGTGTTAGTCATTTCTGCCCTGAGAAATATAGTCTCTGGCTATCAACTCTATCTATGCCTCTCATTATCTTGTATACCTCAATTATGTCCCCTCACCTCCTCCTTTTCTCTAATGAAAAAGTCCAAACTCAGTCAACCTCTCTTCATAAGATAAGCCCTCCAGTCCAGGCTGCATCCTGGTAAACCTCCTCTGAACCCTCTCCAAAGCATCCACATCTTTTCTATAATAGGGCGACCAGAACTGGACGCAGTATTCCAAGCGCGGTCTAACCAAACTTTTATAGAGCTGCAACAAGATCTCACGACTCTTAAACTCAATACCCCTGTTAATGAAAGCCAAAACACCATATGTTTCTTAACAACCCTGTCCACTTGGGTGGCCATTTTAAGGGATCCATGTACCTGCACACCAAGATCCCTCTGTTCCTCCACACTGCCAAGAATCCTATCCTTAATCCTGTACTCAGCTTTCAAATTCGACCTTCGAAAATGCATCACCTCACATTTATCCAGGTTGAACTCCATCTGCCACCTCTCAGCCCATC
Organism: Chiloscyllium plagiosum; assembly: GCF_004010195.1. NCBI lineage: Eukaryota > Metazoa > Chordata > Chondrichthyes > Orectolobiformes > Hemiscylliidae > Chiloscyllium > Chiloscyllium plagiosum. The sequence goes on from NC_057715.1 coordinate 40,796,194, forward strand.
TCTACATCCTGTCAATGTCCCGCTGCAGCCTACAACAGCCCTCTATAGGTCAATGACACAACTGTCAATGACACCTCCAACCTTTGTGTCGTCTGCAATCTTGCTGACCCATCCTTCAATCCCCTCATCCAAGTCATTAATAAAAATTACAAACAGTAGAGGCCCAAGGACAGAGCCCTATGGAACACCACTCACCACAGACTTCCAGGCAGAATATTTTCCTTCTACTACCACTCGCTGTCTTCTGTTGGCCAGCCAATTCTGTATCCAGACAGCTAAATTCCCCATTCCTCCTGACCTTCTGAAAGAGCCTACCATGGGGAACCTTATCAAATGCCTTGCTGAAGTCCATATACACCACATCCACAGCTTGACCCTCATTAACCTTTCTAGTCACATCCTCAAATAACTCGATAAGGTTTGTGAGGCATGACCTGCCTCTCACAAAGCTGTGTTGACTGCATGGATGCTATGGATAACTAAGCATGGCCAATCCACCAAACCTGCACATCTCTTTACTGTGGGAGGAAATCACAGTGCCCGGAGGAAACCTACGCCAACACAGAGAGAATGTGCAAACTCCAATAGACAGTCGCCCAAGGGTGAAATCAAATCTAGGTCCCTGGTGCTGCGAGACAGCAGTGCTAACTACTGGGCCTCCATTCCACTGCTATAACTTTGTTATTTCCTTCTTATTTATTAGAACTCAACATAAGATCAGACATTGTAGGATTCTGAACCTACTGCAGTAGAAATAAGAACATTAAACAGATATTTTGAATAAATTACTACTCACATGTAAGTTGCTGTCATTGCACACTGAAGCTACTCAAAGGAAGATTTAAAATGCTTAGGAATTGACAAAGAATTAGTACAATACTTCCTTGTTCCCAATTGAAAAATGTTTCTCTTTGATTATTTGGAGTTTTTTTTCCCTCTTACTTTTCTTCTTTACTGATGTGATTTTAAAACCAAAAGGGACTTGATACCGATGCAATTTGTGGTTTACTATATATTAGCCTAGATACTTTACCCCTCAACAGATTCTGTTAAGGCATATGTCTTGAAATACAACAGTAACTTTTTGAGATTGAATGTCACAGACTCAGATAGTCTGGGTGCCATGCCACTGATCTTTTGGGTGTTTCAGGAACCTTTAAATTAGAACATTATATGTCACAAAATCTTAAAATGGTCTTAAAGGTTGTGTGCTGTCTGATCCGAAATCCATGTTATAATATAAGAAATACTGCTTCAAAGATTTCAACAATATTTTCATTACTAAATAACCTTATGCCCTAAACTGCACAAAACAAAGAACAAAGAAAATTTACAGCCCAGGAACAGGCCCTTCGGCCCTCCAAGCCTGAGCTGATCCAAATGTACTGTCTAAAGCTGTTGATCAATTCCTAAGCATCTGTATCCCTCTGTTCCCCACCTACTCATGCATCTATCCAGATGCATCTTAATTGAATCTACCGTGCCTGCCTCTACCAGATCTGCTGGCAATGCGTTCCAAATGCCCACCACCCTTTGTGTGAAGTACTTACCGCGTGTATCCCACTTAAACTTTCCACCTCTCACTTTGAAAGCATGACCTCTCGTTATCCTTCACCCTGGGAAAAAAACCTTGTCTCTATCCACCCTGTCTATACCCTTCATGATTTTGTAAATCTCAATCAGGTCCCCCCTCAATCTCCTTTTTTCTAGTGAAAATAAACCTAACCAACTCGACCTCTTTTCATAGCTAGCACCTTCCATACCAGGCAACATCCTTCTCTGCACCTGCTCCAAAGCGTCCACATCCTTTTGGTAATGTGGCAATCAGAACTGTACACAGTATTCTAAATGCGGCCGAACCAAAGTCTGGTACAATTTTAACATGACTTGCCAGCTCTTATACTCAATACCCCATCCGATGAAGGCAAACATACTATATGCCTTCTTGACCACTCTATCCACCTTTGCAGCAACCTTCAGGGTACAATGGACCTGAACTCCCAGATCTCTCTGCCCATCAACTTTTCCTAAGGCTCTTCCATTCATTGTATAATTCGCTCCAGAGTTAGACTTGCCTAAATGCATCACCTCACATTTTTCTGGATTGAAAGCCATCTGCCATTTTTCCGCCCAACTTCCCAGTCTATATATATCCTCCTGTATTCTCTGACAGTCCCTTATGCTTTCTGCCACTCCATCAATCTTTGTGTCATCTGCAAACTTGCTGATCATACCAACCGTGTCCTCTTCTAGATCATTTATGTATATTACAAACAACAATGGCCGCAACAATGACCCCTGTGGAACACCACTGGTCACCTTTCTCCATTTCAAGAAACTCCCTTCAACTACTACTCTCTGTCTCCTGTTGCTCAACCAGTTCTTTATTCACGTAGCTAGAATACACTGCTCACCATGTGACTTCACTTTCTCCATTAGTCTACATTGGGGAACCTTACCAAACGCCTTACTAAAGTCCATGTATATGACATCAACAGCCCTTTCTTGATCTAACAACTTGGTCACTTCCTCAAAGAACTCTATCAAGTTGATAAGGATTGATCTCCCTCGTACAAAACCATGTTGCCCATCTCCGATAAGCTCATTCCTTTCCAAATATAAATAGATCCTATATCTCAGTACCCTCTCTAGCAACCTCCCCACCACTGACATCAGACTCACTGGTCTGCAGTTACCCAGGATATCCCTACTACCCTTCTTGTACAGGGCGACAACATGAGCAACCTTCCAATGTACAGGCACCTCACCTGTATTGAAGGATGCCACAAAGATATCTGTCAGGGCCCTAGCTATTTCCTCTCTCGCCTCCCTCAGCAACCTGGAATAGATCCATCCGGGCCTGGGGATTTGTCCATCTTAATAACCTCCAGCATACCCAATACATCTTCCCTACTTATGCCAATGTGATCCAGACTAATCAAACTTCTATCTCTAATCTCAAGATTCATCATGTTCCTTTCCTCAGTGAACACTGATGCAAAGTAATCATTCAGAATCTCACCCATTCTCTCAGGTTTGGCACACAGCCTTCCTTCATTATCTTTTAGTGGTCCAATCTTTTCTCTAGTTACCCGTTTGCTTCTTATATAAGAATAAAATGCTTTGGGATTTTCCTTAATTCTGCTAGCTAAACCTATTTCATGACTCCTTTTAGCCTGCTTGATTCCTTGTTGAAGACTTGTCCAACTCTTCTGATATTCCTCCAGGGCCCGTTCTGTTCTCAGCTGCCTAGACCTTATGTACACTTCCCTTTTCCTCTTGGCTAGTCATACAATTTCCCCTGTCATCCACAGTTCACGAATCTTGCCCTTCTTATCCTGTGCCTTCAACAGGATATACCTATCCTGCACTGCCGTTAACCTATCTTTGAAAGCCTCCCACATCTCAAATGTGGACTTCCCTTCAAATAGCTGTGTCCAATCCACATTTCCCTGCGCCTGCTTAATTTTGATATAATTGGCGTTGGCCCAGTTTAGCACTCTTCCCTTAGGACCACTCTCTTCTTTATCTACAAATATTGTGCAGTTACATTGTTGGGGCTGTATTACAGACCTCCCAACAGTGAACATGAGGTAGAAGAACAAATAGTGCAGAATTGTGGTCACTGTTCCCAAAGAAATCCTCCACCACAACTTCTACCACTTGTCCTGGCTCGTTCCACAGTACCAGGTCCAATATGGTCCCTTCCCTCGTCAGACTATTGACATACTGCTCTAGAAAACTCTCCTGGATGCTTTGTACAAATTCTACTCCATCCAGACCTCTGATGCTAAGTGTATCCCAGTCAATGTTGGGAAAATTAAAATCTCCCATCACCACTACCCTATTGCCTCTACATCTACTCAATCTGTTTACCTATTTGTTCTTCTACCTCATGTTCACTGTTGGGAGGCCTGTAATACAGCCCCAACAATGTAACTGCACCCTTCTTATTTCTCAGCTCCACCCATAATGCCTCATTACCCAAGACCACCATCGTGGCCTCCTTTAGCACAGCCTTAATATCATCCCTGACCAGCAATGCAATTCCATCCCCTCTTAAACTTCCCTCCCTGTCCTGTCTGAAACGTCTATATCCTGGAATATTCAGTTGCCAATCATCATGCCCTTCCTTCAACCCAGTCTCTGTGATGGCAATAATGTCATACTCCCAGGCACCAATCCAAGCCCTAAGTTCATCTGCCTTACACACTATACTCCTTGCATTAAAGTAGATGCATTTCAGGCCACCAGTTCTTTTGCGCTCATCTGCTCTCTGCCTATTCTTCCCTTTATTAGTGCTATCTTCATAATTCTTACAGTCTGCAGTCTCCACCTCGTTGCCTATTTGTTTTCTCTTCTGGTTCCCAGTCCCCTGCCACATTAGTTTAAACCTTGCAAGCTAATTTCCATTCATGCTTTAGACAATTCTATAACATACATTGTTCCTGCATATGTCAACATGTCTTACTCATCCGTTTTTCTTTGTTATTTTCCTAGAATGTAAACATTGTTCTGGCTTTCTTAATTATCTGATGCTGAGTATAGGTAAGACAATATCAGAAAGAAAATGAGAAACAACGATGAGAGCTAAAATGGAAACACGAATTAAAAGATTGATGACGTTATATCAGGTAATGCTTCAGAAAGGACTAATGTTGGAGATTGGAGATCCATTGAATCTGATGAGGTGACATAATTGGTGAGAAATCAGGAAAAAAAACCTGGATATTTAAGGGAACAGATTCGTCATCTGAGTCTCAATAACAAATGCCTAATTGACAAATGTAACTTGTACCTAATTGCCATGATAAAATCAACTATGTATCAGCACTTGTCAAGACTCATCAGTGACTGTTCGTCTACCATTGTAAACTGTATGGACCCTTAGAACCTGTCAAGGAAAGAGAACGGGTCACAGCATCCTGATAGCCACAAATGCCACACTGTGAATAGTTTCATTTTAATTTGAATTGTAATTCTATAATTGTCGCTAAAATGGATTGCTGATTAGTGCTTAGAATTTAATGCGATTTGATTAAAGGAATAATAACTGAAGTTAATTTGCTTCCACCAAACACTTCACTAGAAATGAATATTATTTGCCAGAGCAGCAGGTAATCCTGTGGGATCTCAGTGGGTGTAGCTTTGCTATAAACCTTTTACACTATTTGATGGCAGAACAATGGAAATGTTTATTACTACAAGGCAATCCACAGTCTTATAAATCTATCCAAAGGCCTTTTTGTCCAATACACAAGTCTCTTGCAAGCTGCAATCATTACCTAGATCCTAAGGAAAGAAATAACATTCCATGATGGCTGTAGGCTTTCAAAACTTAGACAGGAAATCAATGCCTAGTGAATGCTTTAAATGAACTATAAATTCAGTGCAAGCAATCAACAGGCAATAATCCTTTAATGCTTCCGAAGGGCAACAAACTTGTGTTTTGTTTTAAAATATTAATTGGTATTGGTCTTAAGCATTCTTGTTCCATATCAAGAATGAAGACTCAATATCAGACGTGAAGTTCTTTCAATTCTGAACACATAGAGTGAAGGATTGTTTTTATCAGTAAACAAATTCTCAGGATTTTGAGCAAATAAGTGTGAACTGAATGACAAATTCATCATACTTGCCTGTACTGTCCACACAAAACTATAATGTTATTCATATCAAATCATCCAATAGCCAACCTGAATTTGTTTCCACTAGAAAAGGGTAATTCAAAATTGTTATGATGCTTCACTTACATTTCTCCAATGCATGAAAAATAACTCTACAGAGGTTGGTATCTCATCACCAAATCACCCTTTATTGTCATGAACAGTCCTCTGACTGTCATACTGCTTCTTCAGAGTCAGCTATCAGAGTGAGAAAATCAGAATCACAGAATCTTAGAGTTACACAACTCAAAAACAGACTCTTCGGTTCAACTTGTCATTACCGACTAGATATCCTAAATTAATCTAGTCCCATTTGTCAGCATTTGGCTAATATCCCTCTAAATCCTTCCTATTCATATACCCATTCAGATGCCTTTTAAATGTTGTAATTGTACCAGTCTCCGCTACTTCCTCTGGCAGCTCATTCCATACACGTATCACTCTGAAAAAAATGCCTATTATGTCCCTGCTATGTCTTTGCCCTCTCACCTTAAACTTTATACTCTTTAGTTTTGGATTCTCCCACCCTGGGAAAGAGACCATAGCTATTCACCCTATCCATACCCCTCATGATTTTATAAACCTCTAAGATCATCCCTCAGCCTCTGACATTCCAGGGGAAATAGCCTCAGTCTATTCAGCCTCTTACTATACCTCAAATCCTGCAATCTCAGTAACATCCTTCTAAATTTCTTTCACACCCTTTGAAGTTTAACAGCATCTTTCCTATTGCAGGGAAAGCAGAATTGCACACAGTATTCCAAAAGTGGCCTAACAATGTCTGCTCTTATTGTCTGTTAGCTAGGGTTCCTTGATTAGACTAAATCAACAACCCCATTCAGGGAACTCAATTTTCTATCAGGTCCAGCTGGTTGACCTTATTACAATCACTGTAATGCACTTTTTTAAAAGCCCAACAAGGATGAAACCCCACTGACCCCCCATGTTGCTAGATAGTGTGAGGTGTGATGAGATTTCCAGCTTTTAAAGCTGGAATCATTAAGATGATTAAAAATCATTAAGATGAAAGGGAATAGTGGTTTATATGCTGTCTGGATATTCTGTCAGTGGGGAGGGACAGGAACATCAATCTGACACTTTGTCACTTTATTAGGGCACCAGACCCAATTGAAATCAAACTGCCAGTGATCGGGGTGGGATTTAGATTGATAAATTCTTGATGTCACAAGGAATTAAGAGCTACAGGGAGAATGCGAGTAAGTGGAGTTGAAATGCCCATCAGCCATGATTGAATGGCAGAGTGGACTCGATGGGCTGAATGACCTTCCTTCCACTCCTATGTCTTATGGTCTTAAGTCACTGAAAGAGTTATGGTAGGGGATCTGCTACCGGCTTAAAGTGACTGGCACAAAGATTAGTGGGAAAATGAGGAAAAATGGCAATCATCTGGAATCAACCTGAAAAGGCGATAAAGGCAGAAGCCCTCAACTAATATAAAACGTACCTGGATATGGCACAAGAGCTGAAATCTGTCAGGCTACAGGCCAAACGCTGGATAATAGGATTAGGCTTGGTGATTCATTTTTTTTATCAGCTGGCACAGATACAATGAGCCAAATGGCCTTTTTCTGTCCAATGTATGTCCTCTGATTCTATGTCTATGCCTTTTTTCTGGGTTTCATGCCTTGCTAAAATGTGAACTCACCTCAAGCTGTCCTTCCATTCTAATAGTAGGTTCTCTAATATTTACCATCAGTAAGGGAATGGTTGTGAAATCATGAGCTGAAGCACTCTGACTGCCCAGTTTTATTGTCAGTCATTAAAATAATATTGGCATCACTGTGCTCTCCGAAAGGTGATGATGTTCAACAGATCCAGATAATTTTCACTTCAATCTGGGAGGTGAAGTCTAATATATGCTTGTCCCTTCACACTTGGAGAAAGTTCAAACATGGGATGGCTTTCTTTTTGATCTTTTCCTAATTGACTTTAAAAAGTTCTCAACTTGCCATGGTAGCACTTGTGCAAAAGATTCTTTGCTTATTAGGTCAGAGGCTCACTAGCCCAGCAATATATGAGAATACAAGCTTATCAAATATCTCATATGGGCACAACCTATTTCTTTCCACATTAAAGTTATTGCCCATGCAAAGTCAGTTGTATTAATTTGCTATAGGCATACATTATACTAAAACAAACACCATCTGTCCTCATGTGCAATCAGATTGCAGGCACAAATGCATAGAGATTAGCTCAGTTATTTCTGCTGCAGTGCCAATATTGCCTCTATCACTATTACCACAGAATTACTGTCATGGGTGAATTAATTGAGGGAAAGCTTTAGAAAATAAAATGATAGAAAAAACGCTAATGATTTTAAAAGAGGCATCATAAATCATAAGAGATATTTACCAATGTTTTGCAGTGATTATTTAAAATAAATGATTATCTTGTAAAATAATCCTGTCACATACTTTGGTTATTTCTCTAATATATATAGACGTATGTATACATAATAGTGATAAATATAAACATTAAAGTCAAATATTATAAAAGTATATAAAAGGAATAAGAACAGACCTGCAGAATCACTCAATAAGTTAGAGGTTATGTTATTAATCCAATTCAAATATGAAGAGAGATTTGGATCATAGGACAGTAGAGGATAACTGAAATTAATATCAGAAAACACAAAAAAGGCATCCTTTAAAATCAGAGAATTCTAAATTAATTATTTAGGAATTATATCTGCAATGAAGGACTTTAGTGAGAAAATGGGGAATTCACAAAGTTGTTAACAGCAAACTGGTATCTGCCTTTACCTTTACAACCAACTCTATCTGAACTTCCCCCAATCTGGAAACTGAGAAACAACATCCTTCGCCACCCGCCATATATCATTTACCCTTGTCTTGCATCCCTGCACCTCTGGAGGCTACATTCCCACTTGCAGCCACTGCCTCCATTTTGGCACTGCTGATCACAAGAGCTGCTGGCCTATGATTGGCCTGGCTCTCATGAGACTCATCATCCACCCCCAGGGATCTTATTTGAGGTGAGGCCCTAATCATGGCTACATCCCTGCCTGATTGGCATGTGGTTTCAGGAAGGGGGTTGTCCTTCCTGAAATGAAGTATCTCAGGTCACTCACTGCTTCTCTACCTGGCTGCTGAAACCCTTGTAGCTTCTAAAACATCCTGTCTCTTATCTAGTTACATTTTCTGCTGTACCTCAGGAATTTATGTTGAAGAAGCCCATATTCGCTCACAATTCATCCCCTGCCATCAAGATCATAATTGATATACCCAAGCTTCAATTTTTTTTTGTGCCAGTTTCTCATAGACTTTTTAAAATATCAACATATTGAAGGCTACTCACCTCATCTTGAAATATTGTCAGTGTTTTAGCCTCCATAACTCTCTAGGATAGAGAATTTCACACACTCATTGCCCTCAGAGAAAAAAAATGCCTTCACATCTCAGTTTTAAATGCATGTCCCATTGATCAGTAACTATGCCCTCAGTTAGAGAATTTCCCACATCTTTTCAACATCGATGTTTCAATATAATGACTTTGCATTCTTCTCAAATGTAACCAACAAATGCCTAAGCTGTTCTTGATCAGTTAATTCCTTCATCCCCGGAATCAGCCCAGTGAAGCTCTTCTGAATGACCTCCGATGTCAGTATTTCTTTTCTTAAATACAGGGATGAAAATGTATGTCAAATTCTTGTTGTCCATGGAGATAGCAGAGAACTCAAAAACGCCAATAATGTGAGAATTGCAATCCCCAGTTTGCAGTGAAGTGCCACATGATCCAGAAGGACCTGTCAATCATGGGGGAAAAAAAACTTCAGGGGTCAACTTCACAAGTAAGATTGTTTCTGAGCAAATTCATGAGTGCGCACACTGTGTCCAAGTGTGGCCTCGCCATACTTTTAAACTCCAACCCCCTTGCAATAAAGGGCAAAATTCCATTGATTTTCTGCATTACTTGCTACATTTGAAAGCAAACGTCATTTGTTTCATGCAGAAGAATACCCAGACCTGACTGTGTGGCACTTTTTTGCAGTGTTACTCCATTTAGTTGTTTCATGGTCACCACAAAACTAGCATTAAATTCAAAACTTTTAAAAAATTAATTGAATTTAAATTCCAAGAGCTACCATAATGTGATTTGAGTGTGTGTTGCAATAGTGTTTACTTGGGCTCTGGATGTATAGTCTAGAGACATTACCATAATACCATGGCCTTTTCAATTCATATAATACATTTCACAACTACAGGTCAAAGTATTTCATAGCTAATTTCTCTTTACTGTCAGAGAGAGAAAGGCAATCAATTTTCAAACAGCAAGATGACACAAAGAATGAGAGACAATGAGTGTTTTAATGATGGCTGCTGAACAATATATAGAAGTTGACAGATAGAATTTTTGAAAAAAAAAAGTATATTCTTTTGAGAGGGAAGATAGAACTCCAGGTTCATGCTTCATTCCAAAGCTTATTTTACTACTTTCTCATGGGCATCATTGGCTGGGCCAGTATTTATTGCCTGTTCGTAGCTATCCTCGAGAAGATGGAACCTTCTTGAACCACTGAAAATCATAGATCTTGTCGTGATTTCAGAGGTCAGTTATGAGACAACCACATTACTGCGCGTCTGGTGTCACATATAAACCAAGCCTGATAAGAAATGCAGATTTCTTTCCCTAAACAACATTACTGAATCAGATCTTTTTCTTTCTTTCTGACAATTGCCATGGTCACCATTAGACTTTTAATTCAGATTGTTACTGAATTTAGATTTCACCATCTGCCATGATGGGATTTGAAACCAGGCCCCAAACTGTTACCTGGGTTTCTAGATTGACAGTTTAATGATAATACCACTGGAGCATCACCTTCCACTGGCATTGTCTTTGATGCAGCATTCAACTGTAAACCAAGAATATGCATGCAATTCAGATGAGTCTTGAACCTGAGAAGTGAGAACACTGCCCTGGCTGTCACTTTTAATGTACCAAAAAACCTCACATAACAATTAACACTCAGACAGCAAATGTTTAGTAGTTTTAAACACATTCCTATTCAACCTCCTAGACATCTCAAATGGTTCACTATAATCTTCTAAACTCAGCCTCACATTCTTCTATTCTGAAATAATTAATCCACTTTAATATTCATTATTGTATTCCCTGATATTTTAATTTCAGAATATTAGTACTTATATTTATGCTCAATAGTTCTCAACAAAGGTTATGACATTCCTCTATCATGGCATTGATGCAATAGTTGTATAAATGATACTGATTATAAAATGAATTTAATTTGGCCTAAACAACATTATTATAGAATGTTTTAGCTCATTAATATGAAATTAATTTGTCCATTATGTTATTTAAATGCCTGTTTTCCCCCTTTTTTCACCTTATTGCATGGCACAACTTATCCCACTAAACACAACTTTGAATGCAGTAATGTCATTTGAGTCTGGCAATTCAAAATATGACAAAGCTAATCTACAAAGTGCACAAGAAAAAAAATGTTCAGTCTTATTTCATTGTCACTGCCAGGACTGATGGTAGTGGGTAAGTTTATTTCCAACACATTATAGCATTATCAAAGACATTTTCATAGCCAGTGGCCATACAATATACTGATCATACTGCTTTGCTAGACTTGCATTTCGAGCAGAGTTTAATTTCGTTGTACGCAGAAACATTGCATTGATAAATTTAGTGGGTGTCACCAGCTTTCAGGATTTGTCTTTTTTTTAAACTGAAGATCAGTCAGGATGCTTCATCCATCTTACCTTATTGATGGTTTTCTGATACCCAATTATAGTTTGTACGTGAGATAACTCACAATGACCTTATCTTCTAGCTGGATGGCAAAAAAAAAGGAAGATCAACACGGAGCATGGGGACCTCAAAACAAATGGAAATGAAATGTTCAATAAGTTTTTGTCCATATTGATTTGGAGCATGTCTTCAATTTGTTCCTGTTCATAACTGTAACTGCACTGCCTTGAAATGTTGAAATGCTTGTTGAATGTTAAATTACCAAATGTGAAAATATCATTTTGCTAAATTTTTCTTGTTCAAATCATCGGTGATTGCAAAGCAGTAGAATTTTGAAGCAGGAGTATTGTAAGTGCACAAACTGCAGCTATATAATGCCAGCAGATGATACTAGTACTACATTCTGCTATTCAATCAATACTGCTTTAACCTCTCTTTTTTGCAGGCCACTGCGATTTGCTTTTAACTTCATGTCGCAATGCAATAACCAAAATCAAATTATCAGACAGAACAATAAGTACTCAATTTGCTGCTATCTGCCATAGCATATTAAGCTTCTAAACAGCAAGTTCAAGCAGAAGCAGTTTGTCATTTAGTAGGTCTTAATATACCCTTGCTCAAAACATACTTGTACTGTAAATAGACACTGGAAAGCAGGAGTGGAATTACAGCTTATACAAAAATATTGATGTTATGCGGAATAATTTGATCATGCGTTAGGATGGGAGGCAGTGAACTTAGTAGAAGATAAGATAATTAATAATAAATGTTGCTTCTTGAAGCAGGTGGCATATGCAAAACAAATGGGAGATTGTAGACCACAAAATCAAACCTTACAACAGAAATTTTCTGGAGGCCAGAACACGTGACAAATGAAAAATGACTTGGGAATGAATGATTTCTTTTTTGGAACATTTCATACAAGTGATGTAGTAATACACAATATATGGTTGGCATGGTAAAGTTTAATAATGGGAAAGATTCATTCATAGGATGTAGGTGTCACTAGCTGGGTCAGTATTTACTGCCCACCCCTATTGCCCTTGAGAAGATTGTGGTGAGGTGCCATCCTGAATTGGGGTTGGATATGTGACCAATTAAGCAGGAGGCATCTTCGTTCTGGATGGAGTGAACCTGTTGGACTTGAATGTGTCCAGGTAACTGAGGTGTAGTCCAACACACACCTGACATGTGCCTAGTAGTTGGTATCAGGATTTGGGGAGTCAGGAGAGGAGTTACTTGCTGCAGTAATCCTAACTTTTGACCAACACTTGTAACCACTATATTGAAATAGCTAGTCTAGTTTGGTTACTGTTCAATGGAGCATGTCTAAAGAAGAGTCACTGGACTCAAAGCATTGACTCTACTTTCTCTCCACAGATGCTGCTAGAGCTGCTGAGTTTCTCCAGCAATTTTGGTTTTTGTTTCAAATTTACAACATCTGTGTCAATTCTATGTTTGATTATTTGTTGTAGAAAATGAGGAGTTCAGTGAAGGTAATGCCATCGAATGTCAAGATGTGATGACATTGGAAATGGTCATTAGTTGGCATTTGTGTAGCATGACTATCACTTGTCACTTTTCAGCTCAACCCTAGATGTTGTCCAAGTCTTACTGCATTTAGACAGTATCTAATAAAATGTGAATGATGCTATATAATCGTACAATCCTGTAAGCAAGAATGTCAATTCATGGATGAACGCTTGGGCTTTCACTGGATAATAATTATTTGCTAAATGCAGAAAACCTGAATGTTTTCTCAGAGTTAATTGTTTTGGAGTTCAATGTATACCTGTAATGACTTAAACATTTGTGTGTCCTGTTGCAGACCAGATAACGGTGGCACAGTGGTTAGCACTGCTGCCTCACAGCACCAGAGACCCGGGTTCAATTCCCACCTCAGGCGACTGTCTGTGTGGAGTTTTCACATTCTCCCTGTGTCTGCGTGGGTTTCCTCCCACAGTCCAAAGATGTGCAGGTTAGGTGAATTGGCCATGCTAAATTGCCTGTCGTGTTAGGTGCAGGGGAATGGGTCTGGGTGGGTTGCGCGTCGGTGTGGACTTGTTGGGCCGAAGGGCCTGTTTCCACACTAAGTAATCTAATCTAAACGACATGAATAGACAATCTGTAAAAATGAAAGACTCATGAATATTTGAGTTCAGAGTCTCTGTCAATGGTACACAGAAATGCTAAGGGCTGTTTATGATGGTTCTGTAAAGTCACTTCAAGGAGACAATCTCTGTTTTTCTATTAACTTGTGGTATGGCCCCTGATAACAAGGTTGCAGATCTCCCTACTCCGTAGTACCATTTCCATCAGTTGGCAATTAGTATCAGAGAATTCCTACAGTGTGGAAGCAGGGCATTCAGTCTAATAAGTCCACACCAACCCTTTGAAGAGCATTCCACCCAGACCCACCTAATACCCTATCCCTGTAACCCTGCATTTCCCATGGCTAACCCAGCTATCCCTGGACACTATGGGTTATTTAGCACAGCTAATCCACTGAAACTGTACATCTTGGGACTGTGGGAAGAAACTAGAGCACCTGGAGGAAACCCATGTAGACACAGGGAGAATGTGAAAACTCCACACAGACAGTCACCGGAGAGTGGAATTGAACCCAGGCCCCTGGCACTGTGACGCTGCAGTGGTAACCTCTGAGCCACTGTACAAACTCAAATATCATCTCAATTCTTGAAACATTTGATGGTCATTTTGTTTGATCATGTGTAGCATTGAATCCACTAAAATTCCAATGTCTCTTTCACCTCCATTCTTAGCTGTTTGTACATCATTCAAAATGCAGTGACTTCCATAGGTGTACGTTACCTATTTCTTCATTCTTTATACAGTATTTATGCCCTGATTAAATTGTCTTTTTATGTATTAAATTCAACTCATAGCTATTTCCGGCATTCCATGTGAGCACACTTCTTTGAAATCATCTGTAGAGTTGGTTACTTGGCTTTATGTTTCTGAATTCAAGTTGCTTACTTAAATGAGGGATCCAATCTCAATCAATGTATATCAATACCATTTTTGTAACAAATACCCATTGCTATCTATCTTCCAACAAAACCTTTTTTCACCGTTCTAAAGTCCATTACTCCTCCCACATTGATTCTTAATGCTTTACAAATTCTTCCTCTCTTACCTGCCTTGATACTTTGGGGTAAATGCTATCCATCATAGAGATGTGATTTATGATGAAATCTGTTTGATTGTCCAAGAGTTCTATTTTTGTTGTGTCAATATTACTAGTTCTATTTGAGTAACTTACACTTCAACTGCAGATTGCTATGGCAAAATATGCATTGCTTGTTTATGATCAAAAAATAACAAACACAGAGTTAAATTAGCGGAGCAAAATATTAGAAATCTACAGAGATTGCATTGTTACTGTAAAACATATTGATCAGACCTTATTTGCAGCTCTCTCTTGCTCTGGTCAGATAATGATAAACATACTATTTTGTTTAATGGTACAGAGGAGAGAAACACATATTGCCAATATTAGTTACAGTAATCAGTATTTGCGTTACAAGGCAAGATTGACAAACGTAGATGCATTCCTTTCAAAACTTAGGGAATTGGATATCTTTGAAAGCAATTGATAAAATTGCATTTACAATTTATCTTTATATTTTTTGTTGATCAGCCTTTTCAGATGTAGAACCGAGCCTCTGGCACAGAGGTAGAGAGTCTACCATGATACAACAAGAGCAACTGCAACACAACTTTAAACTATGCTATTTGGAATAATAAGATAAATAACAAGGGTCTTTTTTTAAAAAACAAGTAGGTATCACTTGAAGCACAGTACACAAAATCAAATCATTACTTAGTTCTGTGAAAAACAACTTTGATTTGTTGTTTTTTGGGTAAAGTATCAGTGAAACTAACAGCATAGCCTTCAATAAAACAAGAACTGTGGATTTTGGAGATCTGAAACACAAACAGAAATTGCTGGAAAAAAAAAATCAACCGATCCAGTTCCTCCAAGATCAGTTGTGAATTTCACCGTTTGTTAATTTTCCCAGATGCACTCTGATGTCCAACAAATTCATATATCGTTGGATATCGGCATGCATCTGGGAAAATTAACAGTGAAATGCACAACTGATCTTGGAGGAACTGTTGGGCGAAGTTCACAGCACAGAAGCAGATAAGTTAATCATTGTTTTAAGTGTGGTCAATAGAGAATCTGCAGTAGTGAATAGAGTGGGTTCTTTCTTGATTATATGTTTTTGGAGATATATCTCTTGATTAATGTTAAAATATAAGCCATAACTATTAATTTAACCTGGGGTAGTGTTTGTAGAGGAATAAGACAGTGTTAATTTCTGGGTCTGTAGATTGTGAAGGAGCAAAAATGGCCTTGAATAGAGTGATATGTACTTCTTGTCAGATATGAGAGTTTAACGAGCGTTTAAGGGTTACTACAGATTATATCTGCCATAAATACTGTTGGTTGCGAATCTTATCAGACCAAATAGATCATTGGAGTGACAGTTAGAAGCAATGAGGAATTTGCAACAGTATGTGATGGATGGCAGTTAAAGGAAAGGGGGAAGTCTCAGATACGGTCACATAGATGGGTTAACTCCAAGTAAGGCAAGAGAGGTAAGCAGCTAGTGCAGGAGTCTTTTGTGGATATCTGATCTCCAGCATGTGCAGACCTCACTTTCTCCTCAAAGATTTCAACCTACTGTGAATCCTCTTACAAGGATGCCTTCCTTGATGAAGCTCTCTTCCACCGCATCTGCTCCCAGGAGGACCAGTTACAACCCAGGTGGCCTAAACTTTCCTCATTCCTGAAGAAGGGCTTATGCCCGAAACGTCGATTCTCCTGTTCCCTGGATGCTGCCTGACCTGCTGCGCTTTTCCAGCAACACATTTTCAGCTCTTTTGTGGGTATGCCCATTTCAAACAGGTATGCTGTTTTGGAAAATGTAGGGGGTGATGGATTCTCAGGGGAACGTAGCACAAACAGCCAAGTATTGAGACTGGCTCTAATGCAACAAGGAGTACGTCAGGTTTCAAGAGATCAATTGTTGTGGTTCTGTTCGCCGAGCTGGAAGTTTTTGTTGCAAACATTTCATTCCCTGGCTAGGCGACATCATCAGTGCTTGGGAGCCTCCTGCGAAGCGCTTCTTTGATGTTTCCTCCGGTGTTTATAGTGGTCTGTCCCTGCCGCTTCGCAGGAGGCTCCCAAGCACTGATGATGTCACCTAGCCAGGGGACGAAACGTTTGCAACAAAAACTTCCAGCTCAGCGAACAGAACCACAACAACGAGCACACGAGCT
>NC_057715.1:40813170-40895492 GCF_004010195.1 Chiloscyllium plagiosum
TTAGGACTTGGTCTGTGTGTGTGTCTTTCCTGTATACCCTTGTAGTGAATTCTCCGTTCGGTGTTCTCTGTACCATCACGTCGAGGAATGGGAGTTGGCTATCCTTTTCTTCTTCTCTCGTGAATCGGATTCCTGTGAGTGTGGCGTTGATGATCCGGTGTGTTTTTTCTATTTCACATTCAACAACCAGATATACGAACAAATCAACGGAACACCCATGGGATCACCAATCTCAGGACTCATAGCAGAGGCAATTATGCAAAGGTTAGAACAAACAGTCCTACCACAAATTCAACCCAAACTCTGGGTCAGATATGTCGATGACACGTTTGTAATCATTAAAAACACGGAAATAGAAAAAACACACCGGATCATCAACGCCACACTCACAGGAATCCGATTGGATGGGATAAACAGAAGAAGTCTTTACCCTGGGGTCGGGGAGTCCAGAACTAGGGGCCATAAGTTTAGGGTGAGAGGAGAAAGATATAAAAGAGACCTAAGGGACAACTTTTTCACACAGAGGGTGGTACGTGTATGGAATGAGCTGTCAGAGGATGTGGTGGAGGCTGGTACAATTGGAACATTTAAGAGGCATTTGGATGGGTATATGATTAGGAAGGGTTTGGAGGGATATGGGCCGGGTGATGGCAGGTGGGTCTAGAATGGGTTGGGATATCTGGTCGGCATGGACGGGTTGGAACGAAGGGTCTGTTTCCATGCTGTACATCTCTATGACTCTATGACGGATAGCACCTTAATTGGAACGGGACTAATATACTGGCAGGGAAATCTGCTAGAGCTGCTCAGGAGGATTTAAACTAGTAAGGTGGTGGGGGAGGGGGGGGGGATACCAGGGAGATAGTGAGGAAAGAGATAAACCTGAGACTGGTACAGTTGAGAACAGAAGCGAGTCAAACAAACACAGTCAGGGCAAGCAGGGACAAGGTAGGACTAATAAATTAAACTGCATTTATTTCAATGCAAGGGGCCTAACAGGGAAGGAAATACATCCAAGGAAGTTACTTGGGTGGAATTGAGATGTAAGAAAGGGATGATAACCTTATTGGGATTGTATTATAGACCCCCTAATAATCAGAGGGAAATTGAGAAACAAACTTGTAGGGAGATCTCAGCTGTCTGTAAGAAAAATAGGTGGTTATGGTAGGGGATTTTAATTTTCCAAACGTAGGCTGGGACTGCCATAGTGTTAAGGGTTTAGATGGAGAGGAATTTCTTAAGTGTGTACAAGACAATTTTCTAATTCAGTATGTGGATGTACCTACTAGAGAAAGTTCAAAACGTGATCTATTTTTGGAAAATAATGCAGGGCAGGTGACTGAGGTGTCAGTGGGGGAGCACTTTGGGGCAAGCGACCATAATTCTATTTGTTTTAAAATAATGATGAAAAAGGATAGACCAGATATAAAAGTAGAAGTTCTAAGTTGGAGAAAGGCCAATTTTGACAGCATTGGCAAGAACTTTCAAAACCTGATTAGGGGCAGATGTTTGCAGGTAAAGGGACGGCTGGAAAATGGGAAGCCTTCAGAAATGAGATGACGAGAATCCAGAGAAAGTATATTCCTGTTAGGGTGAAAGGAAAACCTGGTAGCTACAGGGATTGCTGGATGATGAAGGAAATTAAGGGTTTGGTTAAGAAAAATAAGGAAGCATATGTAAGGTATAGACAGTATAGATCGAGTGAATCCTTAGAAGAATATAAAGGAACTAGGAGTATATTTAAGAGGGAAATCAGGAAGGCAAAAAGAGGATATGAAATAGCTTTGGCAAATAGAATTAAGGAGAATACAAAGAGTTTTTACAAATACATTAAGGACAAAAGAGTAACTAGGGAGAGAATAGGGTCCGTCAAAGATCAGCAAGGCGGCCTTTGTGTGGAGCCGCAGAAAATGGGGGAGATACTGAGTGAGTATTTTGGGTCAGTATTTACTGTGGAAAAGGATATGGAAGATACAGACTGTAGGGAAATAGATGGTGACATCTTGCAAAATGTCCATATTGCAGAGGAGGAAGTGCTGGATGTCTTGAAACGCAATAATGACCTAATTAGGTGTACCCTAGAACTCTGTGGGAAGCTAGAGAAGTGTTTGCTGGGCCTCTTCCTGAGATATTTGTATCATCGATAGCCACAGGTGAGGTGCCGGAAGACTGGAGGTTGGCTAACGTGGTGCCACTGTTTAAGAAGGGTGGTAAGGACAAGCCAGGGAACTATAGACCGGTGAGCCTGACATTGGTGGTGGGCAAGTTGTTGGAGGGAATCCTGAGGAACAGGATGTACATGTATTTGGAAAGGCAAGGACTGATTTGGGATAGTCAACATGGTTTTGTGCGGTACAGTTAGTAAGTTTGCAGATGACACCAAAATTGGAGGTGTAGTGGACAGTGAAGAGGGTTACCTCAGATTACAACAGGATCTGGACCAGATGGACCAATGGGCTGAGAAGTGGCAGACGGAGTTTAATTCAGATAAATGCAAGGTGCTTCATTTTGGGAAAGCAAATCTTAGCAGGACTTATACATTTAATAGTAAGGTCCTAGGGAGTGTTGCTGAACAAAGAGACCTTGGAGTTCAGGTTCATAGCTCCTTGAAAGTGGAGTCGCAGCTAGATAGGGATAGTGAAGAAGGCGTTTGGTATACTTTCTTTTATTGGTTAGAGTATTGAGTATGGGAGTTGGGAGGTCATGTTGGGCTGTACAGGACAATGGTTAGGCCACTGTTGGAATATTGTTTCCTTCCTATCGGAAAGATGTTGTGAAACTTGAAAGGGTTCAGAAAAGATGTACAAGGATGTTGCCAGGGTTGGAGGATTTAAGCTGTGGGAAGAGGCTGAACAGGCTGGGGCTGTTTTCCCTGGAGCGTCGGAGGCTGAGGTGTGACCTTATAGAGGTTTACAAAATTATGAGGGGCATGGATAGGGTAAATAGACAAAGCCTTTTACCTGGGGTCAGAGAATCCAGAACTAGAGGGCATAGGTTTAGGGTTAGAGGGGAAAGATATAAGAGAGACCTAAGGAGCAACCTTTTCACGCAGAGGGTGGTAAGTGTATGTAATGAGCTGCCAGAGGATGTGGTGGAGGCTGGTACAATTGCAACATTTAAGAGGCATTTGGATGGATATATGAATAGGAAGGGTTTGGAAGGATATGTGCTGGGTGCTGGCAGGTGGGACTAGATTGGGTTGGGATATCTGGTCGGCATGGACAAGCTGTACCGAAGTGTCTGTTTCCATGCTGTACATCTCTATGACTGTATGGTAGCGTCTGTGGGAAGAAAACAGAGTTATATGTTTTGAATAAAAGCAAATTACTGTGGATGCTGGAATCTGAAACCAAAAGAGAAAATGCTGGAAAATCTCAGCAGGTCTGGCAGCATCTGTAAGGAGAGAAATGAGCTGACTTTGAGTCTAACTGACCCTATGTTTTGAATCTGGTGACAGACCTGTGGAGCTTTTCTAGCAATTTCCATTTTTGATTCAGAGCACAGCCTTTGACATATATTATATCTATATAACATCTTAGCATACACAACTTGACCATTGTGGCCTGTGTATTGAGTTACGCATACATCAAAAAGATTTATGTAATGCTGACTGAATGTACCGTGGTGCAAGCAAAGTTTATACGTTGAACCAGTATATGTTATGCAATGTTTACAATGTAAATTCCCCATAACTTCCCCCCCTAATAACACAAGATTCCTTTGATCTTTGAAGTAATTCCAAATAATGCATGCATAACCTGAACTAAATTTTCAAATGCTGATGGTGCTTTTGCAATCACGCACAGCTCCTGCATACTGATTCAAATGTGAATCTTTAACACCGTGAAGGAACACACAGATTTATATTAGCCCCTCGTCGTCTGTTATAATAACACTATTGATTTTTTGCAACAGGCAATGAAATTTCTTTTTCCAGAGTTATGTTTTTGATCTCAATTGCTTTACTGTGAATTCAACTTTTCTTCAGGGACTAATTTATCTAACAGCTGTACACAATGATGAAGAGTTATCATTTCCCAAAAAAATGCAAGCATATTTAATTAAATGATGTAGAGATAGATACTGCAAATGAAACTGTAAAGGAAAATCAGAAATAAAGCAATGGCATTCCTTTGGCTTATTGGTTCTGGGACCATTTTCTACCCTTAATACGAGGTAGCTATGGTAATATCCTGCCACTCAGTTTCAAATATTAGAAAGAGAAAGCCCGTGATATTCTGAAGCTCTGACATTATTTGCTTTGCCTGATACTGAGATATCTCTCTCTTTGAACAGAATTATTTTATTTATCATTTCAACTTACTTCATTCTTTTTTATGCAAAGTAACACAATCATGGAATGGCTTCTACACAAAGGACAATTTTTGTTCAATCAAGCCTTTGCTAGCTCTCCTCAATAACTTCCACAGTCCTACACCTCTGTGTTTTTCCCTTTAAGCTACACAAGTTATTTTTCACCTCAGATAATGATCCAATTCTCTTCTTAGGCTACAATTGTATCTGCCTCCAACAGACTCTCAGGCAGTGCCTTCCAGATACTAACCACTTGCTCTGTAATGAAGCTTCTGCTCATAACATGCTTCATCCTTTTAGCAATTACCTGACATCAGCGAGCTCTGATTCTAGCTTCTTCTGCTAATGGGAACAAGTTTCTCCCAGTCTACTCCATCCAGATCACTCAGTTCTGAGCACCTCTATCAGATAACCTCCTAATCTTTTCTTGTCTAAGAAAAATAGCCCACGCTTCCCTAATTGATCCACCTAAGGCACAACACAAAATAAACTCGCTTGCCCTTTCGAGGACAAGACCACACACCAATAGGGACTAACAGATGGCAGACAATTTTAATGAAAGATGGTGAGGTCAGCAGCAACTTGCTAGTATATGGTTACTAACTGAGCACCTCTGCAGTCACCATGATATGTTACTAAAGCACCATATCGACAAACTTCCAACCCATCCTGTCTTCTCACCCTTAACAAAGTAAGATTGACACACGTTCACTTTCTCCTTGCTATTCTATGAATGCACCACAACATTTGAGGGCATAGAAGGACAAAGATGATAATGAAGCTATTGATGAGTGGGAGGTGACATTTTGCCTTTAAGATGAGGAAGATGTCGTGAAGATCAACACCAATCTGCTGCATCCTTGCGAATACAGTCTCCCATTTGCCCACCTACCTCCTACCACCAGCTTTCTTTATCCAAGTCCCTGTATCCAATTATGTTCTGTCCCAGAGATACTTACCCAGGGCTAGGAGAGCAGATGCAACACACAAAATCAGAAATTGCTGGAGAAACCCAGCTAGTCTGGCAGCATCTGTGGAGAGAAACCGTGATGTTTCAAGTTCAGTAACCTTTCTTCAGAACTGATAACAGCCAAGAAAAGGTGGAATTTATACTTATGACAGGAGGTGAGGGATTGGAGGTGCTGTAATGAATAGGTAGGTGGAAAGGGAGCCCAGAGAGAAACAGAGGGATAAAATAGTTCGGCAGACTAAGGAATTGCGATAATAAGCCAGGGAACAAAAGGTAAAAGGGAAGAAAAGAGGCTAGCTAAATCATAATGGGGGCTATGAATGGATGAAAATGGCTTGGCTACATTGAAAGCATCTCATTCCTGATGAAGGCCTTTTGCCTGAAACATTGATTCTCCTGCTCCTGATCTGCTGTGCTTTTCCAGCATCACACTCTCAACTAATTAAAAGCATCTCTTGTCATGACAGGATCTGGAATATGGGGGTCGGTAACAGACAAGGAAGAAGGTGCTCATGTTCTAAAATTATTAAATGTGTTATTGTATCCTGATACTGGTCATGTCTCCAAACAGAAGATGAGGTGTTGCTCTTCCAGCTTGTGCTGTGGCTCACTAGAGCACTGCATCCGACTGGAGACAGAAATCTTGGCCAGCAAACATGGCGAAGTGTTGAAGTGGCAGGCAACTGGAAGCTTAGTGTCATTTTTACAGAGAGACTATATATGATCCTCAAAGCAATCACTCAGTCGGCATTTTGACTTGCCAGTGCACAAGGACTACATGTTACTTTGGACCTCAGCTATTCACAATATATATTCATAATTTAGATAAAGGAACTGGATATAATATCCCCCAATTTGCAGATGACACAAAGTTAGATGTGAGGGTGAACTGAGAGGAAAATTCAGAGATGCTTCTGTGTGATTTGGACAAATTGAGAAAATGGATCAATGAAGAACACATGAATTATCGCGTGGATAAATTGATGCCCTTTGATAGCAAAATCAGGAAGAAATTATTACCTTAATGACAATAGAATGGGAAAGGGGAAGGTGTAACAAGACTTGGTTATTCTTGTACACAATCACTGCAAGAAAGCATATAGCTGCAGCTGATGGCAAAGAAAATAAATGATTTTTGTCCTTCATAGTGAGTGGATTCAAGTACAGCAGCAGGGATGCCTTGTTGCTATTGTACAGGATCTAGGTAAGACCATACCTGCAATATTGTGCATAGTTTTGGTTTGCGTATCTGAGGAAGGATGTTCTGGCTATGGAGGGAGTGCAACAAAGATTAACCAGACTGATATCTGGGATGGCAGGAATATGAAGAGAGATGGAATCTGCTTACTGTAGTTTAAAAGAATGAGGGGGAAATCTCCTGGAAACCTGTAAAATTTTAAAGGACGAAGCAAGATAAATGCAGGAAAGATAATCCAATGATGAGGGAATCCAAAACAAGGACTCACATTTCAATACTATTCAGGATTGAGCTGAGGAAATTTTTCTTCAGGTGAGCCTGTTTAGTTCTCTGCCACAGAAAGTGATTGATGCCAAAGCCTTGAATAAATCCAAGGGGTGAGATACAGTTATAATGGCTAAGGCACTAGTGGTCACACGGTGAATGCCAAGATACTGAATTAGATGATCAGCTATGATCATACTGAATGATCGAGCAGGTTTGATGAACTAAATGGCCGACCAGCTCTTATTTTCGATCTTTATATGGAAAATTTTCAGAATTATAGAGCCAGAGAATGTTACCTGTACTTGAAGGAAGGCCAATTTAAATAACTAATCTCCAAAAATATGGTCAAGAGATAAATCTCTGGAACATTTTACTAAAGAGATGGTGAAAGCTGTTAACATTGATTGAACATAAATGAAAATTAGATAGATTTTTTTCCACAGTTTTTCTTTTGGAATGCAGCATGCAAGTAAAATGAGTCAAGGTGGCTCATTAGTGTAGCCTGTTTGTGACGAAGGTTTACGCCACCGAGAGATCTCCTTCATATCTGATATTAGGATGTCAAAAGGAAAAAAGTGAATGGATCTTATTTCATTTTTGTCTAGTAACTCCTTTACTCCCAAGTAACTTCATAATTGTGTGCAGAATCTGAGGCCACTCTCTAAAGATGTGCAGTGATTGATAGGTAGGTCTCTGAAATCAAATAACCTCGTGACAACATCACAGAACCAAATTCACAATTTGAATGTGGAATCTACAGCAAATCTGATGGCAATGAGGGCAGAGTAGTGCCAAGTACAAATCAAGGCTTCCAGCAAGACATGCTGACTTATGTTTATAGACAATTTTATATCCCAATCTTTGATGTAATACCACTTATTTTAGTAATGGTTAAGACCACACTATCAGAGCTTGTGGAATGTTGGTGACTGGCATCAGACTCCCTTAAACTGCTCCTAAACTGCTAAGAAATATATCCAGTGCCTTGAGCCTAGTGTAAAACCCAAATGAAACCACATTGAGATGTATTGGTGTACGCTGATGAATGGTTGTTTTGACCATTCAAACTAGTCAAATCTGGACTCTCACAAGAGAACACAATACTAGTGTTATTTTTGGTCATAGATTTTGGGAAAAAAAAACATTGGCTTTCATGAATTTTCAGCACAGACTATTCCACACTAAACCCCAGGCTGTTGCTTGGTGGCTTCATGCATGCACATGTAGAAAATCTATTTGAGCATTATGATCATCATCAGATTTGTCTTTTATTGTTAAATAGCTCCTGCCCACTCAACTCCCCGGTCTCACAGTCAATGAGGTAAAGAAAAATTCAAAAACATTTGCCCCAATCCACCAAGACACAATAAAAATTGTATTTCTATAAAGATGATTTTGGTTTCCCTACCTGGGTCACCAAATAACATGGTACTAGCTGCAGGAAAGCTGAGCTGCACACTTCTTGTTGTCCTTCTCTCCTCCACAGGAAGTTCAAATCTGCAACTCCACCCAGCTCTCCTGTCAATTGGTCAATTGTAATTACTGTTCAATGATTGGCTGGTTCACATGCCTCTCTACATTGTTTTAAAAATCTGTCTGCATGAACTTAGTGATTTCCTTTTGACCTTTTTTGTAGCTGAATTAGACTCCACAAGTGGGGAAAGGGAATGTCATAAAGTTAGGAGTTAAACAGACCATTGGTTTCAGTGATGTAATCTCATATTTTTACCACTTTCAGGTTATGATATTCACAGTTAAAAGCCGGACTATTCATGATTATGGCCATAGAAGGACATTAACAAATTAAAGAGGTAATGTTGTGGCTGTACAAGACATCAGTTAGACCACTTTTGGAATATTGTGTGCACTTCTTGTCTCCTTCCTATCGGAAGGATATTGTGAAACCTGAAAGGGTTCAGAAAAGACTTACAAGGACGTTACCAGGGTTGGAGAGTTTGTGCTGAAGGCTGAATAAGCTGGGTTGTTTTCCCTGGAGCATCAGAGGCTGGGGAGTAACCTTATAAGGTTTATAAAATCATGAGGGGCATGGATCCGGTAAATAGACAAGGTCTTTTCCCCAGGGTGGGGAAGTCCAAAACTAGGTGGCATAGGTTTAAGGCAAGTAGGGAAAGATTTAAAAGGGACCTGAGGGAAATGTTTTCACATACAGAATGATGTGTATATGGAACGAGCTGCCTGAGAAAGTGGTGGACATTAGCATAATTACAACATTTAAAAGGCATCTGGATTTGTATATGAATATGAAGGGTTCAGAGGGATATTGGCCAAATGCTGACAAATGGGAATCGATTAATTTAGGATATCTGGTTGGCATGGATGAGTTGAATCGTGTTGTGCAACCCTAGGACTCTATGACTCTAAATAACAGTGCTCAAGCCAGGCAGGGTGCTTGGTTCAAAAATGAGCATTGTTGATACAGAGGACTCTAACTTTATGGAGTATGTATGGAACCCTGATACCTCCAAACCACAGATCATATTGCTTGCAGGTAAGCCTGCATTTAACATAGCAGTGTTTAGCAATAATAAGTACATTGGTTAAAATTCTTGTGAATCACGTCTCCAGATCTAGTCCTCCAAATAGATAAGAGCAAAAAGAGGTAAGCACAAGCTGTTGATGGTCACATCTTAGCTAGCTGTGTGAAACTGGAGAATGCTGATAATGCAACAGAATCCTCCTCTGTTTCAGACAGATGAAGAGAACATCTGACTAAATCTTACTTTTTTTAAAAAAACATACAGTCTTTACATTTTTCTTAGTCTAGCAGATTGAGTGGTTGTATCTTAAGCATTCTAATTAAAAAAAATGTTGGGAGGCTTTGAGATATTAAGTGCAAGTTTGCAACTTTTCAAAGATTGCTTAATAATATTTTATGATAAGTGTCAATCTGAATTACATTCTACTAATGACTACAATATTACAACACAAAATAGGGGATGGTAAATAATAAATTCATCTCCATATGGTAAGGGGGGTAGATGTTCAGTGCAGTATTCACTTTGAAATACTGCAGGTTATATACAATAAGTGACACTTCAAATCTACCAAAAATTACATCCAATTTACAAATTTTACATAAAAATTAAAGAACAGGAAATCAATATTAAAGTGCAATAGGAATAAAGAAAACACAAAGCAGAGGGATATTGCTTGGTCCTTATGTACACACACATCTTCATCTAAAAGATGATGACTTCAAGTTGAATGATTGTCAGCTAAACAGCATTTGGCGAAGCCAGCTGAATTGAAATATTTTCAATCACCTAAAATATATTTCAGAAACAAAAACATACAAATTCAAGATACAGCAAGTTGACCCTGGTCATGCCAGCATTGGCATACACTCAGGCATTGTTTATGGGTCTGTAGTTTGGAGTTTGCTGCAGGTGATCAGATTTGCGTCACAGGAAACACATCTGCTGAAGTGTGATTCCTGTTAATATACCATTACAGGATACAACTTCTGTATAAGGTGCAACAGCTAATCCCACCACAGCAATAATGTACAGAATCACAATTACAGTCTTGGACATTGACACATGAACATTTATGCATTTCAGAAATAATTCCACCCAGACAAAATTGCCATTTTCAAAAATGACTGATGAAATTCTCTTCTTCAATCCAGTATACCAAAGACTGCACAAACAACTAAGCCATAGATCTATGTTCAGTGGGCAAAGAACAAAGTTTTTGATATCAATGCTACATTTTCTACAGCAATGTAAAGTTCCTTTGCATTTACAGATGTCATTTTCCCTATTGCATAAATGGCCCTTACACTCTGCTGCTTAACACCCTGATTATAGCAGCAGACAGCCTTGGAATCAACAGGGAATCTCATTCCAGGTTCAAGAGTTCTCATCATAGAATTGACAGCATTTGCTGTCTACCTTATAGGTTTGATAGCACTGCAGGCAAGTCTCAGCAAGCAGCTGTAGACTCCAAGTTGTCCCAAAACCTGAACATCATCCACTAAATAGTAATTGATACAGATTACTACTCATCTGTAGATTAGTGTGCAAGGTTCATTCAATTGCATGGTAATGAAAGATCACCGATCGACAGCTGATCTTGGTGTAAAGAAAGCTTCCAGCGGAGGAAGGTGATGTTGATGCAAATCATGAGGTAGAATGCTATTATGCAGAGAAACAGAATAGCATAAATGTTATGATCTGCATTCATGTATTTTCCAATATGCTATATGCTGTTTGATAAATGTTGGGAAGTGAAAGATGAAGTTTTGGTGGCTTTATACTATGTAGCTTCTGATCAACCATCCATATATATCGACAAACGGTAAATTAGTTGGTTAGTATTTTGACTCCAATCCAAGCCTAAGTAGGTGCCTGAATTTCCAGAAGAACATTATAGATGGGGTCCAGAACATCCTTGTGGAAAATTCTATTTCCAGAGTGAAAAATGAAGAACAAAGAATACTACAGCACAGGAAAAGGCCCTCCGGCCTTCCAAGCCTGCGCTGACACATTTTGCCCTTCCATACTAAAACTGTCATCAGTTACAGGATCCATATCCCTTTATTCCCTTCCTATTCATGTATTTGTCCAGGTGCTTCTCGAATGCTACTATTGTGCATGCTTCCACCATGTCCTCTGGCAGTGTGTTCCAAACACTTACCATCCTTTGTGTGAAATACTTGCCCTGAACATCCCTTTTAAACTTCTCCTCCCTACACGTTGAACCAATGTCTCCTAGTAATGCACCTCTCCAACCATAATCTTACAAATTTTCTTCAGGTCACCCTTCAACCTCCTACATTCCAGTGAAAACAAACCCAGCCTATCCAAACTTTCTTCATAGCTAAAATTTCCCATCTGAGGCAACTTCCTGATAACACTTTTCTGTACCCTCCCCAAAGCATCCACATCCTTCTAGTAGTGTGGTGATTAGAACTGTCTGTAATATTCCAAGTATGACCTAACTAAAGTTCGATAAAGTTTCATCATATCTCACCTGTCCTTATATACAATGCCCTTGAAGGTCCCTTTATTTCTTTTATTGATATCCTCCTTGCCTCAGTTACCATTACACATTGATAATTTGCTCGGTGATTCCTGCAAGGCCCATCAAGATTCTCAGGGTGAAATGGAAATAACTCTGGTGTGATCCCTACCAGCTTCCACAACTTGCCCTGCTGTCTGAAATCAGAACAGTCACATTCACTATTAACGTCTTATGTTCAAGACTTCTGCGGGAGAAAGAACAGTTCCACCTTGACATTTATTTCTCTTCCGCAATGATCACTACTCACATCAGGGCCAAACATGTACAACTTTTCAAATGTCTTACAAAATGGATGGCATGGTGTCTCAGTGGTTAGCTCTGTAGCCTCATAGCGCCAGGGACCCAGGTTCGATTCCAGCCTCAGGCGACTGTCTGCGTGGAATTCGCACATTCTCCCCATGTCTGTGTGAGTTTCCTTCCAAGATCCAAAGATGTGCAAGATTGGCCATGCTAAATTGCCCATAGTATTAGGTGCATTAGTCAGGGGAAATAGAGATATAAGGGAATGGGTCTGGATTGGTTACTCTTCGGAGGGTCGGTGTGTACTTGCTGGGCCGGAGGGAGTGTTTCCACACTGTAGGGATTCTAAGTTCTAAAATAGCTTCAGATAACAATTCACACATGGATTTCTCTCATGAAACCAGAGATTGCTAGGAATGACACTGTCTAGATTAATTGTCTTCACACGAAGGAGTTCATTGACAGTAAAATAAATTAGACGTCAGCTCCTTTTGCTAAACTTGACAGTTGTTCCCCATCTACATACCACATGAAAGAAATGTGATCGCATTTGACCTAGAATCCCCCTCAGGCTGGAAATGTAACTGGTACCCAGCCCATAATTTATGTCACAACTGACATTTGTGTTTTGTTTCCTGAGCTGTGAACTAATGCAAAAATCCTGAGAAATATTTGGTCTCCTGATTAGGTTCTTTGATTGGCGCTTCTGTAATAAATGATAGCTACTCATCTCAACAGCTTGGATTTTTATTTTTAATTCATTTGTGGGATGGGGGTGTCACTGGCTGGTCAGCATTTATTGTCCATTCCTAGTTGCCCTTGAAAAGTTGGTGATGAGCTGCCTTCTTGAACTGTTGCAGTTGACCTGTTATGGGTTGACCCACATTGCCACTAGGGAGGGAACTCTATGATTTTGACCCAGCAGCAGTGAAGGAACAGCAATGTATTTCCAAGTCAGGATGTGATTGCCTTGGAAGGGACCTTGAAGGTGATGGTTTTCCTATTTGTGTACTGACTTAATATCACTGTTGATATTAATATGTATGCCACAAAAATGGCAAAATCTGTGAAACTTAACAGAGTTTTCAGTCCAGTGAGGTGGGAGTTCAAGACAAGATAAAGAAATGTATTGCAAGAATTTAGGGGAGGCAGTGCAACATCTTGAGCTGTAGAAAATCACCCAGATATCCCCAGAAAGTCCATGCCAGAGTGCAAGGTTTAATATTAATAATGCACTTTCCAAGAATGTGATGACAACACTGCTTCAAGGAGTTGGTCAGCTTCATCAGCCAGAAGATTAGAAGAAGTTCCCTTTGTTGAATCTTTTCTCTTCAAGCAATGGGGAGTTATCTTGTTTTCTATTGAATTCATCTATAGTCCCGATTACTGAAAAAGAAATGCTAAGAGTAAACTCAAGAATGATTCAGGTGAGGCGATGACCTAGTGGTACTATCACAAAAGTATTAATTCGGAAACCGAGGTAGCATTTTGGGGATCAAGGTTCAAATCCTGTCAATGGTGGAATTTGAATTCAATAAAAAAGAAATCTGGGATGAAGACCAAAAGATGACCATGAAACCATTGCTGACTGAGGGAAACCCATCTGGTTAACTAATATCCTTTATGGAAAGAAATCTGCCATCCTTACCCGGTCTGGCCTATATGTAGCTCCAGAGTCTCAGCAATATGGTTGACTCTCAATTGTCCTCTCGGCAATTAAAGGATGGGTAGTAAATTCTCACCCAGCCAGTGATGTCCACATCCTGTGAAGGAATAAAAAAAACATGGGGACAAATTCTACAGGTCATCAATAACCATGCTTCTGTCCAGGATGTATTCAAGCTTGGCACAGAGTGTACTCAAAAATGAAATCTCGTGATCTACACATTATTTATGATATGCTTTTTAGTTCAGAAAGACACCTTTTCATAGATGATATCACCTTCAGTAATACAAACTATGCTGTAATCCAGAAACAATCATAGCAACAGTTTGAAACAGCAGAATGGTTGTTATGCATGCGAATGTGTACTGATAATCTTAGTGTTCCCAGTAAGATAGACGATGCTGAGCATTGTCTTCATTGACTTTCATTTCAATGTGTGGTTGCAATTGGGCTGCAAGGGTACCCTTTAGTTTACTCAAGGGAAGCCCTGTACACATAGGTTATGATCAATGACCCTTCAGAGCAGTGTTGCTTGAGACACAGTAATTCTTTTAAAGCTGAATTCTTACCATCTCCCGGAACGAGTTTGGCTCTGGCATTCATTTATTCCCCATGAAGGATGCAATGCAGTGTTGCAACTGTTCTCCTGATGAGTGCAAGAGGACTGTATTCTACCTGCCATGACAGAAGTCACCAGACTGCATGTAAAGGTCGTGGCTTGGTATAATCATTCTTAACATCTAATGCCTCACAGAAAAAGAAAATGTTTGCATAGATGAACAACATGGCTTCTCTTCTAAATTCACACCTATTTCAGTCAGTTGATAAATTGGCCCCAGTACCCAAAAGTTCATGAAGTAAGGAGTCTTCATTGTCACTGCCTTCATTTTTTAATGCAATAGGTGTTGCTTTGACAAGGTTGAAATTAATCTGTGGTTATTGTGGGCTTCAGTCTATCAGATTCATAATGTGTTGATATGAATCCAGTGAAGCTTTCTGTCAAGGCACACCCTCTTGCATGTATCATCTGATCAGTCAAGAGCACTGGCAACAACATGTGCATTAATCCTCTTGCACTTCTTGGGAGATTCACCATCTGATCATTTATGACGCAGCAGAAAGCAGATCTTCATGTCCAAAATGTTTGCATTTAAAAATCTCTCAGCTTCCTTTTAAACATAACAGAACCAATTGAAATAATTAGGCACAGCCTAACCAATGTGAACTGAAATTTAATTTATATTGAAAGAGTCTACATATGTTGATGATTATTCAATGTAAGATATTTTTTAAACTTTCACTTTGTTTTCTGAACGCCTTGGAGGGAGAAACTTGTGACTCTTCTGTTCTCCTTGCCATGCCACTCTCAATTTGCTCTGAGTGCTAGGATTCACCAAAGACAAATCTTCTCCCTCTTGCAACCTTCAAAAAGCAGCTGCTGCACTGCAGTTCCACCTTATTATTCCAACAGATGAATGACAGAATAGCCCAGGACATCATAGAGAGGCACCAAGAGAGACTCCCATACCAGTGGGCAGTTATTAATAAGAGGCTACTGGAGGCACTGTGAGGTGGTCAGAATGAGAAGAGACAAGGGAGGTTCAGAGTGGCCAAAAGAGGGCTAGTGGTGATAAGGGGAAATCTAGGACCAGTTAAGTGGGAGCTGAGAATCCCATCGACAAAGAGGGAGCAGGAGAATTCCAGTAAGACTAGATAGAACGGGGCAGTGAACCTGCGCCACCAGATTCCAACAAAAAGAGGTGTGTTGCAGTAACTGCTCTGATTTATTTTTATTCCTGCAGTAATAGGCTCTGCAATCCTTACTCTGCCATCACATGTTAGTAGGTTCATTGCTTCTGGTGTATATATATATATATATATATATATATATAACTCCACTCCCAAGAACCAGCAAGAATAGTTGGGTGTTCAGCTTGGTGTGCCAGCATAGAGAAAACCTTACCTGTATTGAGATTTTGTATAATGTCCCATGAAAGAGATTGTAGGATAAATATGTCTGTCTGTCGGGAAGAAGTGGACCAAGTTCATGGATGAGAGCATGAGGATGAGCAGTATGTTTCTTTCATTTTCCCAACCCCAGATGTCACTGACAGTTGAAGAAATTACATCAGCAAGACTACTGAACAGAACTGATGGCTTCAAATATCTCCCTTAAACTCCAGCCATGGTCCAGCTCTGAAAGAGCCCAATGTGAAAAATATGATCGTGAGCAACTTTCCAGCCATTGACAGTGTCCTTCCTGCTCTGCTCTGATGATACAACTCTGTGTTAAACAGACAGTGGATACCATTTTGCATTCCCTTTGTTGAAGTGAGAGGGTCAAAAGCACTGTACCTCAATATGGTTAAGATAGAATTATTGCCAGTGGTCACTATGTGGATATAGCTTTCTGCTCACAGCTCTTTTCCCTTTCCTCCTCTTACATCTTCAAACAGCTTGGCTTGCACTGCACCCTCTCTCCTTATGTGCCCTGTCATGCCACAATCCATGAGGAAAATCAAATATTGGAATCATGTCTTGTGGGGAGTGTACTACCCAAAATCCTGGAATGTAGAAACAAGATCTTCACACATCACAGCACACCCTGTAAAGTTTAGCAGCTTTAAATGGCAATATTAACAACCAAAAGATGCCTGTGGAAACAACCAAAACAACATTATCAGCAACTGCTCTGAGAGTTTTTGATGATGAGTTGTGAGTAGTGGGAAATGGAGTGGCATGGTCTTCAGCAATTTCTCCCTGACAACTCTTCACTAGATATTGTTTTCTTTGGCATCTGAATGTAAAATTACACAGTATAATTGTGGTGAGGGAAAGGGGACAGCTAGAAGGATAGGTTTGCAGCATCTACAGTTTGGGCAAATCAGCAGAGATGACGTGGGATGGGTTGGGACATGAGGAGGAGGATTCTGTATGAATGGCACGATCATCTTCAATCAATTCAGCCACTGGCCCTAGATATTGGTTAGCATGACTTTGGGGAGAGAGTACACAGGTCTGCCTGTCCCCTCCTAGTGACTACCTGGTCAGGTCCACGTACGCATCCTAGCACCTTCCCCTGCCCACCGCAGGAATTGCAAAACCTGCACCCACACCTCCTCCCTCACCTCTATCCAAGGCCCTAAAAGAGCCTTCAACATCCATCAATGTTTTACCTGCACATCCACCAATATCATTTATTGTATCCGTTGCTCCCGATGAAGTCTTTGGCAGGTCAGATCAAGGAAAACCCTAAAACGTTCCGTAGGTATGTCAGGAATAAAAAAAATGACTAGAATAAGATTAGGGCCAGTCAAGGACAGTAGTGGGAAGTTGTGCGTGGGGACCTATCCATTCCACCCTTCCCCCCGACCTATCACCTTCATCCCCCCCCCCCCTCACCTATTGTACTCTATGCTACTTTCTCCCCACCACCACCCTCCTCTCACTTATCTCTCCACCCTTCAGGCTCTCTGCCTGTATACCTGATGAAGGGCTTTTGCCCGAAACATCGATTTTACTGCTCCTCGGATGCTGCCTGAACTGCTGTGCTCTTCCAGCACCACTCTAACCTAGACCCTTCTAGTTGTGTCACCCTCTCTTGCAAGAATGCGGGAAGTGAGTCAGTGAATATTACATAACCTGAATGAGTGATGTGACTGTATGTGCTAACTGTGAGATGTGGATTTGAAGCGTACAACAACACTCACTGTCTTAGCATGCTTGGAATTATGTGAATGTTTGGCATGAGTCTTAAATGTTAGAGATTGTGCTGAGTGAGTAGTGGGAATGTGGTCATGTGCATGGGGTTGAGGCTCAGTAGTGCAAGATAAGTTTGCTCGCTGAGCTGTAAGGTTCGTTTTCAGATGTTTCAGCACCATACTAGGTAACATCAGGGAGCCTCCAGTGAAGCACTGGTGTAAGTGATCCACTTTCTATTTATACGATTGGTTTCTTTGTGTTGGCGATGCCATTTCCTATGGTGACGAAACGTCCGAAATCAAACCTTCCAGCTCATTGAGCAAACTTACATCAAGAAACTCAACCTGAGTTACAAATCTTCTCAAAACTCGCTAAGTGCAAGATATGACAGTTAAAAGTAACTTCACTGACTTTGAGTGCAAGTATGAGGCCACGAGACATATGAGGTACTGTATTTTGGTCCCTCTCATGGGTCCACTCCTGACTTTGACCCATGACTCTTTATTCCCTCTGTCTTTTCCCCATGTGATTGTGGCCTCCTCAGCTGCATGACATCCTTCTCTCCTTATTTATTGAGATTGCCAGCACAGCCATGGAAAACTGGTCTGCATTTCCCATGTTCACTGGTTCTTGTCTCTTGACCAGATGTGTTCACCATGGATTCCAAAAACCCCCTCTAGCAGCAATGCTTTAAGAGGCACAGGCCAACTTTCAGTAGTTGATCATTCCTGAGGTTTAGTGCAGGGTCTTGGTTTGCAATCATTAATTTTTAAATTAATTTTTAAATGTTTCAAATCACTCCCAGATCACTGGGTTCTAGACACTGGACTTATTTAGGGAATTTGAAACGAAGGAGGAAATGACAGGTGTTTCAGGGCAAAGGAAGGTGTTTATTTAAAATAGAAAATGTGACTCTAATATAGGAAATAAAGGTAAATGCAACAAACAATGAAATTAACACAATCAATTATACAGAGATAGTAATTTTATTAAATACACTATTAGCTAGATGAAACACTATTTGGAATCTAAAAATAACAGTTTGAATCACTGAATTTTTTCATCAGGTTTCCTACCCTTGGGGGTCCCATGCACTGTCACCACTCACCTTCCCCTCCCTGCTAGCTAGATCAGAAACTTTGGGGTTTGGGGAGTTTCAGCTCACCACCGAGGAAAACGTGATTTTGAAGTATAGCTGGCTGTTCCTCCTTGTCGTACCCAGAGCGTAGATGAAGCCTTCGGACTATGTAAGCTTTTTAGTTTGGCTGAGTCCACTGATGCAGCAAAGTGCATCGTAGATCTATCAGGGAAGTACTTGTTTTCCTTACTTTCTGCTTGGTTTGCAGGTCTGGTATTCTCCTCAGGATATGTCTTAGGCCTTGTGGTGTCAGTTGGGTTGGGGGTTTTGGAGTTTGCCGGTTCTGAGGTCTGCTGATCATGGTTGATTGTTGGTTTCCCTAGTTTGGAACAGATCTAGTAGCTCTTGGAACTGCAGTTGGGATCTCCTTTCTGAAGATAGCTCTTAGAAATAACTGCTGGAAAAAATTGTTCTCGGAATATAGCCACTGGAATTAGCTGTTGGAATTCTTCTTCTGGAGATAGCTCTTTCAAATGTTCATGGGGATAGCTTTTTTGGACTGCTTCTGGGGATAGCTTCCTGGAAGGTTCTTCAAGACAGCTCTTTCAAGTGAGATCGGGGCCTGCAATTATACTGGTTGTGGGCCCTTTATCTTTGTGCCAAATCTGTACTTTCCATTATGTTTCTGGTGTTCGTTTTGAAGTCAGTTGGTTTCCTAATTATTATGAGAACATGTGAATGGATTTTGACTAAGTTGAATTCCTGATATCTCTGTGAATGAGTTTTGATTGGAGTTGAATGTTCGGTATCTATGTAGGCCCCATAATGTCTGTGCTGGGTAGTCTGAGGTATGAAAGTTAGTTTCAGTCTCGAGTGTTAGGTTTGGTTGATTGTTCACTTAGAGTAGAAATGTAAATTGCAATTTCAGACTGGACAGTAGTCCCAGACGAAGATCATTCTGGCTCTTTTGTGTGTTTTTGTTGCAGCTGGAGCCCAGGACTTTTTTCCAGGATTTAGATACTGGAAAAGTCCAAGGTCTCATCCAGTATTTTAGACAATGGAGATTTTTGCTCAACCTACAGTAGCTGGACACAATTTATCGTAGAATATCATAGAATCCCCACTGTGTAGAAACAGGCCATTTGGCCCAACAAGTCCACACTGCCCCTCTGAAGAGCATTCCACTCAGACCCATCCTCCGACACTATCCCTTTAACCCTGCAGTTCCTGTGACTAATGCAGCTAAAGAACACATCCCTAAACATTAAGGGCAATTTAGCATGGCCAATCCACCTAATGTGCACATCTTTGGATTGTGGGAGGAAACTGAAGTACCTAGCAGAAACCCACACAGTGGTGGAAGAACATGCAACCTCGATGCAGATAGTCAACTGAGGTTGGAATCTAATCTGCGTCCCTGATGCAGCAGTCCTAACCACTAAATATGTTTTCAAATATGTTTGAAAATTAATTGTGGATCAAGGAGCCAGAAAGCAAAGTGTGTGGCATTAAAATAATGAGCAAACACTACTAAGATCCCACCCTGAATATATTTCATCAATTGGATTGAGGATGGTTCAGCTTTGTTTCCATATTTTGAGGGTTGTCCAATTTTGCCTCATCATCTAGTCACTATTAAGCTGCTGCTTCTGGGAACATGTTGCATGCAAATTAATTCTAACAATGTTCATTAAATTTCAAACATACAATGAATGGAAAGCAATTTTGTGTGTCCATAGGTCATGAAAGGCATAATGTAAGTATAATTATTTTGTTTTTTACAAGGAGGTTAAAAAGTATTTCATAAACTAATTTCTTTTCCATCTTACTATGTTCATTTTAATCTGAAAAGCATGCTTCTAAAACCAACTTAGCACAAACTCTGAATAAATCTAGCAATCTCAGACACCTTATGCCAGAGAATTTGGTTGAGTGAATTGGCACCATATTATGTTATAGCCCTTTTACCAACCTGCGCTTCTGCTGAGCAAATGTTTCTGCTGGAAACATTCAATTTGACCCTTCTTTTTGGATATCAGCAAAAATTTTAATCTAATAGAGAGACAAGAATGACCTGCCCGTCACAATACAGCACATTCATATTATGATATTCTCCCATATCATTATGTGAAATAAAAAGCTTGTCAGGTTATGAATTGCATATTACTACTTGTGAAATCAAGTACCACATGTCTGACAGAAAGGATACTATATAGCATAATACATTTAAATGTGTTCTAATAAAATAGTGTTGATGTTATATATGCTATAAAGCATCTGTAGTGTCATACTCCATCAGAAATATCGTTACTGACAATAATTGATAGCATTTACAGTGATGGCATTTTGAAATTCGAGCTGTATAGGAATACTATTTGGAAATGATATACCACATAAAATATAATCCATGTTCCATGTTAAGAATGTTCCAGTTTTAACCATGGCTGTCTGTACAGCAACTTTTATTTGGAGGGGAAGTCAGTTCATGTAACATGCAAACTATAAATAATATCAAACTTTCAAGAGCTATAAAATTTGTTCCAAACGTGTTAACCACAAGCTGGGACCTGATTCAAGTTAATAATGCTTTATATTTTAAAGGGAAAGTTATTGTTGAGTAGCTGTCAAATGTTTGAGAGTTAACCAGAGCACTTATGGGAGGTCTCATTTCGTCTGAACTTTCAGGACAATTTTCAAAACTCGTTTGGATTGGGAAAGGTTTTACATAATCTGGTAATTTTCAGAAGGGGAATGATAAATCATAGAATCCCTACAGTGTGGAGGCCGGCCATTTCGCCCTTTGAGGCCGCAATGATCTTCCAAAAAGCATCCCGCCCAGACTCACCTCCCTATCCTAAACCTGTAACTCTGCATTTCCCATGGATAATCCCCCCTTCCCCCCCTCCACCCCCCCACCGCTGAGATGCTCTGTCTCATTCTGTAAGAGGACAGACATGCAATTGATAGTGCAGTGAGTCCTCTTAGCAGTGGAATGTTTTACCCTTGAGTCTTGAATATGCCATGAAAAACAAATAAAAGATAGAACTGATACCTTTGTAGCTTTCTTACTTCTCAAAGGAGCAACATTTTCATGCAGAGCATGGTGTGTGTATGGAATGAGCTGCTCGAGGAAGTGGAGGAGGCTATTGCAATTACAACATTTAAAAGGCATTGGGATAGAGTATTTGAATACAACGAGTTTAGAATGATATGGACCAAATGCTTGCAAGTGGGACTAGATTAAATTATGAAATCTGTTCAGCATGTATGAGTTGAATCAAAGGATTTGTTTCCCTGCTGTCCATCTCAACGATTCTATGAATAGTCAGACCAGCAAAGGTTAAATGTTGACAAATAACAAACCTTATAGCTTACAGACCGTTGTACTGTGCTCAGTGAGACTACAGATGGAATACTTTCCTGTCAAGTGGGCATGAACAATGACAAGTGTGTTGGGAAGATATGGAGAGAATGAAAATATCAGAATCTTGATGTTTAGAAAAATATTCACAATTTTCTTCTCAAACTCTCAATCTTCAGAATCTCACCAGAGAGCAATAACTGCCTTATTTCCATGACTTTGCATTAAACTAATTCCCCAACTTGCCTA
Organism: Chiloscyllium plagiosum; assembly: GCF_004010195.1. NCBI lineage: Eukaryota > Metazoa > Chordata > Chondrichthyes > Orectolobiformes > Hemiscylliidae > Chiloscyllium > Chiloscyllium plagiosum. The sequence goes on from NC_057715.1 coordinate 40,835,262, forward strand.
TTTTTATGTCAGTTCCAATATTCCTGTCAACCTTTGAGAAACTAAATGGTGCAAATTCCCAATGTATACATCGGCACATGTGTCTGCTTTGCATTAAACTAATTCCCCAACTTGCCTATTTTTATGTCAGTTCCAATATTCCTGTCAACCTTTGAGAAACTAAATGGTGGAGAAAGTGAGGTCTGCAGATGCTGGAGATCAAAGTTGAAACTTTATTGCTGGAACAGCACAGCAGGTCAGGCAGCATCCAGGGAACAGGAGATTCGACGTTTCGGGCACAGGCCCTTCTTCAGGAACTAAATGGTGCAAATTCCCAATGTATACATCGGCACATGTGTCTGGTGACTCCAACTCACTGATCCTTTCAGCTAACACCCAACTGTTTATTCGCAATAGTATCTCCAAATGCTTGATGGACATCATCCTTCTTGAATTTTCATCTTTGCAAGTCAACATTGATGAACGACCAGCTAGATCACATCATCATGCCTACTCTTACACTTGTCCATCTCTCCCCAACCTTTGTCATGCAGCATTACATTTTAGAGCATATTGACAAATACTTACGGTTCAATGTGAGACAAAATCAATTCTGTGCTCTTGTGCAACCTGTGAGAACTTGGATTTTCTTTGTGAATTGTGGCCCACTGATGCTTTAGAGATGTCTCCGATCAATCTGCAATGACCAATGACAGGGCAAGAGTTCTTGTGACCAGGATTTGTTTCCCACATAGTAGGACAGTGTATGTATTTTACCAGAAAGGTAATATGATTACAGATATCTTCAACCTGTACTGTGTAAATGCCTGAGTAAATCAATTGCCCCTTGAAGGGACTTACATTACTCTCATGTACAACCTGCATGCTCACAGAAGTAAAAAACATTTAGTCTGCCCATTCTTGGTGTGATCACAGACATTGTCTATTTCCAATGCACATTTGTGATTTGCAAGAATCTGTAATACAACACCAATTGAATATGGTATGGGCTCAGCCTATTAATCAAGAGACTCTTAAACTTCTATGTTCTTCTTTTTACTTCCTGTTAAGCCCATCGGTAGTAAGCTTCCACACATTCCATGCACCTCTTCAAATATAACTTCATCTCTCAAAATTACCCCTGAGCCCAGGGCTTACAGCATTTAGTGATGTCACCATCTCGGTGCACTGTCCTTTATTGAAGTCAAGTTGAATTTGTTATGAATATCAATGCGTCTCCATAACATATGACCTCCAATGCACTACTGCCCTGACTCTTATAAGATCAGTCACTCCTTATCTATCTTTTTTGAGCTATCTGCAAACTTGACAATAGCACATTTGCTTTCCTCATCTAAATCATTAATGTAGATTGCAAATAATGGTGCCCTGAGTAGTGATTGCTATGGCACACCACTAGTTACAGGTTGCCAACCTGTACCTGCCCCCTTATCCCAAATCTCTGTTTTCTATTAGTTAGCCAATCTTCTATATGTGGCAATGTAGAACATTCAACACTATCTTTTTGAGTAGTCTAATGTGTGGTACCCTATCAAACAGCATCTAAAATCCAAACATATTACGGGTGCACGATCCTTTATTCGAAATGCTCGGTACCAGATGGTTTTCGGAATTCAGAATTTTTCGAATTTTGGAATAAGTGACAGTTTGATGGTGAAACTTTAAAAATCTTACTGGAGGAGAAGACTCACTGAGTAAAACAGGCCTCGAGACAGAATTGAGGCCTGCTAGTGCTGGGCCACGCCCCTGCACATCTTATCTGAGTGACAGGCATTGAGTGGGTGTCGACTTGAGTTAACTGTTTGCACACCAAACAACCTTCTTAATGAGAAAAAAACTTCACAAAAAAACCTTTTGACTTTAGAGCTTTTCGGATTTCAGGATTTTGGACAAAGGTTTGTCTACCTGGACACCAGCTGTTTGCTCTTTATCTAATCTGCTTGTTATGTCCTTAAACGAATTTTAATAAATTTACCAGATATCATATTCCCTTGATGAAGCTATTCTGACTGTGCTTGATCATATTATGCATTTCCAGATTCTCTGCTATTGTATCTGTTATAATGGACTGTAACATCTACCCAATCTGCCCTGTAGTTACCTGTTTTGTCTGTCTCTTTTCCTTTCTAAATAGAGGTCTTACATCAGCAATTTTCTAAACTTCAGGGACTTTTCTTAAGGATTCTTGGAGAATAATTATCAGTGCATCCAATATCTGTGTAGCTACTTCTTTCAATATCTTTAGACATACCCAATTAGGTCTAGGGCTTTTAGTCTCATTAGTTTCCCTTCCATGTTTTCTTTTGTGTTGTTTATTGTACTTTTTTCCTTTCCTCCTTTGCCTTTTGAATACTTAGTAATTTTGGAATGTTATTAATGTTACTGTGAAGACTGATGCAAAGTATTTAATCAACACTGCTGATATTTTCATTATTATTTCCCCAGCCTCATTCTCTACAAGCCTATGTTAACTTTGATTTGGAGATGCCGGTGTTGGACTGTGGCGTACAAAGTTAAAAATCACACAACACCAGGTTATAGTCCAACAGGTTTAATTGGAAGCACACTAGCTTTCGGAGCGTCACTCCTTCATCAGGTGATAGTGGACTCCGAAAGCTAGTGTGCTTCAATTAAACCTATTGGACTATAACCTGGTGTTGTGTGATTTTTGAATATGTTAACTTTGGCCTCACTCTTCCTTCATACATATTTAATGAAGCTCTTGCTGCTTGTCTTGATATAACTTGCAAGTTTACACTCCAAGTTTATTTTCATCCTGTTTATTTACTTTTTGCTCATCTATTGTTGGTTTTTAAAGCTTTCCCAATCCTTTAGGTTACCATGCATCTTTACCATTTTGTATATCTTCTTTTCTTTCAGTTTGATGCTGTGTTTAACTTCCCTGGTTAATCATGGTTGGCTTACCCCCTTTTTGAATCTTTCGTTCTCACAGGGATAATTCTTTGTTGTGAGCCATGAAGAATTTTCTTAAATGTTTGCTATTATTCCTCAACTGTCTTTGCAGCAAACTCCTTTCCCAGTCCATTACAGCTAACCCTTCCCTCATTCCTTTGTAATTACACATACTTAATTTTAGCAAGTTCCAACCCAAGTATTTCCCCCTCAGACTGAATGCTAAATTCTGCCATGTTATTGTAACTGTTTCCTAGGGTATCTTCAATTCGGATATTATTTGTTAAACCTGTCTTGTTACACATCATCAGGTCCAAAATAGACTGCTCCCTGGTTGGATTCATGACATGTTGCCCATGAACACTATGGGCAATTTAGCACAGCCAATTCACCTCTGATAATTTCTTCAAAGTCTCAGCTATAGCAATATCTCATTTAGAAACATAAAATGTCTTTATTTCATCTTGACAGCCTCATCTGGATTTACTTCTTTGCAACAGCTCAGCCGGTTTTAATTTTAACATATTGTTCCCAACAGCACTGTGGCCAGCTTCGCAAAGCACATCTTGAATGTCCAGCTTGAATATTTTGTCCGAAATGATTCCCCTTCCTTACACAAACCATCCAATGAGTTATGGAATGATTTGTTAAAAAATCATGGGAATAACATGTTACATTCACTAATGTTTTAAATTATTGCATACATGCAATATGTGAAAATTATATTTTGTGTATTATTTAAATTGTTTTTCAATAGTTAATGCAACTCAATGATTTCTGGCCTTGGAGTTCGATATCTAAAAAAATAGATATGCAATTCTATGAAGACAACTTTAAACAAATCAATCCAGATCTAAGACATTAATCAGGAAAGACACTGAGGAACATCATTTGCCTCCATTAAGGTTTCTTGTCTTTTTATGAGCAGTGAGAACACTGTACAAGGACAACATTGCTTTAGCTAACAGTTGAAGTCTGTTAACTGGGAAGATTGACTGCTGAGATATTTGTGGCATGTTTCTTCAGAAAGGAATTTGTTTTTGTTATGAGCAGAACTAGAATTGTCAACAGCAGGGAGGAATTGGCCTTTTGACAGTCAGTTTAATACTTGTTCCAGTTTGTTTTAAGCTGGGCTTATCCAGGATCCTTCCTTTCAAGCTTTGTGGGATATATCATTGTAAATAGATGTAGTTCAGAAATATTCTAAGAACCTTTTTAAGGTATAAAAACAGGTTCAAGTAGCAATTGCTTGATGTTAACTCCAGCATTAAATTGCTTTTAGAAAATAAGTTCCAATTTGTCAATGCAAAATAAATTTTGGTAGAATTTTGCTTAACTCAAATAAACTAGTAAAAAAACTTATTGTGCTTCTAAACAATTTGAAAAGCAGCATCTAACAAGATATTTACTTTTAAAAATATTTTTAAATGCATTCTGGCTTCAGGTGTTTCTAAAATGTTTACATTTTGTCCCAAATGTCCAAATAGAAATCGTTTTTTTTTCAGCACTTTTATTTCCAGGTTTATAATTTTATGGTGATATTTGACTGTAAAATTTGGATGAACTGAGTAATTTTCCCATTAAGTTGCTCACTGGCTAATGACCACAGCTTACGTTGATGCCTGTTTTGTTCCAGAAATCCGGACGACGCAAGTTTTCTGTCCAACAGCAGTAGCTTTATTATCAGACAGCTGGTGAGAGACTCAAAGCTTCTCTAAAGTAGCCATGAGTCCACTTGTAGTGACTCTTCTTTACAAATCTCTGCCTTACACAGAGAGACAGTATATTTTAAAGGAATTAAACAAAGGTATATCAGTCACATGGGTGATTGTCATTACATTGTCTAAAGTAGATAATTATGAATTTACAAAGCTTGATGAATGTCAATGTCCTGTGATAACGTGTGAATGGATCACTGAAACTGATTATCATATTCTTCATGATTATGTGTTGATGGAAAAGATTAAGGCAGGAGGTTCTGCCTTCAGTAAATGGGAGATTCACATACCTATGCTAATATTGAGGGGAAGTGAATGGGGGATTCACATACCCATGCTAATATTGAGGGGAAGTGAATGGGGGATTCACATACCCATGCTAATATGGAGGTGAAGTGGGTGGTCATGCCATTGAAAAGATATGGGCCACAAAGGGATTCCTGCCACCGAGTTGGGGGGCATGTGGGTATATACCCAGCAATGGGTGTCTCTCCCCATTATGCGGGCTGTGAGATAGGCTAGGTACAAAAAGATATTATGCTCCAGGTGGTCATTTTGGGATTAATCTTTTCTCAAGGCCCCTTCTCCCAAAATCATCAAGATTTCAAGTATGGAAAACGTCCTTGTCCTTAGTTGTTGTCTGCTTCCACATTGGCTCTTTTGCAGTTGGTTCTGTGTATGCACTGGGAATGGCCTTGTACTTTCACAGCTGTGGAAGTCATTAGCAACATCTGGAACAGCTTGGTCCCAGCTTCTTTCATTCCCAGTCCTTTTTCAGGATGAAGTCCTCCAATTTGGCAGTGAATTAATCTCTTTTGAATTAATCTCTTTCAGGCAGATCATCGCTTCCTCTGTAAGCCTGGCATAGCTGTGAATGCAAACTTTGGCGAATTTTGGTTATCCCGTGTAGATACACCCCCACCTCATACCTAGTCTCTCGGGGAGAGGGTCTGCGGATCCCAGGTCCCCATGGGCTTCCTGTATACCATCTTAGCATCAGTCAGACTGGTCTTGCTAGAAGGGGTAACCCTCATGTGGAACAGGGCGAGGGGGAGGGCCTTCAACCAACTTAGGCCTGTTTCCTATCTTAGTTTTGCCAGCTTGTTTCCCAGGGTACCATTTCCCCGTTCCACCACTCCAGCTGCCTTTGGGTGGTGGGTAAAGTAGAATTGTTGTTTTATTGCTAGTTCCCTACAAATCCCCTGGTAAATTTTGACCAAGAAGTGTGGCCCATTATCTGAGCTAATAGTCCCCGGGGAATTATTTCCCTCAGCAGTATTTTCACTATTGTTGCAGCCATGTTGTCCGTCGTTGGGATTGCCTCAATCCATATGCTGATGATATCGACTATTACCAAGCAATACTTATAACATTGTACTCTGGGTAGTTCTATAAAATCTAATTGTAAGCAAAGACTTTTGATTTGATTTAGTATTTTTACATGTGCCTAGGTACAGTGAAAAGTTTTGTTTTTGCATGCAGTACAAGCAGATCATATCATACAAAGCACATCAAGTTAATAGAGCAAAGAATACAATGTTATGGCTGCAGAGAAGGTGCACAATGAGCGCAATTAAATTAAAAATTTGAGGGATCCAATGAGAAGTCAAATAACAGCTGGGCAGAAGCTGTTCTTGAATCTATTGATACGTGCATTTTAGCTTTTAAATCTTCTGCCTGACAGAAGAGGTTGAATGAGATTATAACTGGGTTGAGAGGGACCTCTAATTATGTTGGCTTCCTTCCTCAGGCAATGAGAAGTATAGATGGAGTCAATGGATGGAAGATTGGCTTGTGTGATGGACTGGGCTGTTTTTACAATTCTCTGTAGTTTCTTACTGTTATGCGTGGAGCAGTTGCCATACCAAGCCACGATGCATCAAGAATGCTTTCTTGATGCATCGATAAAAATTGTTAAAGACATGCCGAATTTCCTTAGCCTCCTGAGGAAGTAAATGTATGGTATTGCTTTCTTGCACAATCCTGCACTCTAGAGAAGGACTCTGATTTGGGTATCCTTTGCTTTCTGAAGAGGCAGGTTCACAAGTTCCTGTCAGAAACTTAGCAAGAAAATGTAGAAAAGGTATTAGTATTCCAACAGTGATTGCTATTCCTGGAAGATATTGGGCCAGTATGAAGTTAACAGATTACATCTCACCTCATATTGTTTCTTTTCTCACAGATCTTTGCTCAGTCAATTTATCATATTTTGGTGGATTTGGAATCAACACAACTTATTAAATCCATTACATAAACCCAAGATTACAGCTTAGTAATATTGTGTGTGATTTTATCGTACAAATGCTCTAAGGATAACAAGCTATTCCTCTGTTAGCTATTTTAAAAGGAAAGTAAACCTACATTTTTAAGTAGGCTTATTTCTTTTTAAGCAATATCAGGACCAGTCAAACAATGAAGTGAAGCTTTCTGTCTCATAAACAATCATTTATAAGCCAAATTATTTGCAGTCCAACATTAATCGATCTGCAAACAATGATAAAGTTATTAGATTAGATTACATTACAGCATGGAAACAGGCCCTTCGGCCCAACAAGTCCACACCGACCCGCCGAAGCGCAACCCACCCATACCCCTACATTTACCCCTTACCTAACACTACGGGGAATTTAGCATGGCTAATTCACCTGACCTGCACATCTTTGGACTGTGGGAGGAAACTAGAGCACCTGGAGGAAACCCACGCAGGCACAGGGAGAACGTGCAAACTCCACACAGTCAGTCTCCTGAGGCGGGAATTGAACCCGGGTCTCTGGCGCTGTGTTGCAGCAGTGCTAACCACTGTGCCACCCACAAATTAGGGATTAAAATATGCAAAATATTAATGAACAAAATCTAAAATGTAATTTGGATGGATAAGACTGAATCTTGTGGTCAGAGTGATGTGTGCTGGGTATTGTGTCTGTCTTCAGTGGAGGACATGAATAACATGCTTGTAATTCACAAGGAGACGACGGTAGGTGGGGACCTGGAAACATTCATTAACATGGAAGAGGTAGTGTTGGGCAAGATAATGGAGCTAAGGATAGACAAGTCTCCTGGCCCTGATGTATTGCATCCCACGATTCTAAAAGAGATTGCAGGAGAAATAACATATGTACTTGTGGTAATTTTCCAAAATTCACTGGACTCTGGGCAGTTCCAGCAGATTGGAAAACAGCAAATGTGACACCACTATTTAAAAAGTCTGGTAGAGAAAAATTGGGGAATTATAGACCGGTTAGCTTAACTTCTGTAGTGGGGAAGACGCTTGAATCTATTATCAAGGAAGAAATAGCAATGCATCTAGATAGAAATTGTCCCATTGTGCAGATGCAGCATGGGTTCCTGAAGGGCAGGTCATGCCTAACAAATCTTTTGGAATTCTATGAAGACATTTCAAACAAGGTGGACAACGAGGACCCAGTAGATGTGGCGTTACCTAGGTTTCCAAAAGGCCTTCGACAAAGTGCTCCACAAGAGGCTGCTGCAAAGATAAAAATGCATGGCATTAGGGGTAAAGTATTAGCATGGATAGAGGATTGGTTTACTAAAAGGAAGCAAAGAGTGAGGATAAATGAGTTGTAGTCTGGTTGGCAATCAGTAACTAGTGGTGTACCTCAGCAATCAGTGTTGAGATTGCAATTATTCACAATTTACATAGATGATTTGGAGTTGGGGACCACATGTAGTGTGTCAAAGTTTGCAAATGACACTAAAATGAGTGGCAGAGCAAAGTGTGCAGAGGACTCTGATACTTTCCAGAGGAACATAGAGACTTTAAGTGAGTGAGCAAAAGTTTGGAGATGGAGTACAATGTTTATGCATTTTGGTAGGAGTAAAAGTAAAAAGGATTGTTACTTGAATAGTTAAAAAGTTGCAACATGCTGCTATGCAGAGGATCCTGGGTGTCCTTGAGCATGAATTACGAAAGTTAGTCTGCAGGTGCAACAGGTAATTAGGAAGGCAAATGAAATTTTGTCCTTCATTATTAAAGGGATTGAGTTTAAAAGCAGAGAGGTTATGTTGCAGCTGTATAGGGTGCTGGTGCGGCCACACCTGGAGTACTGGGTGTAGTTTTGGTCTCCTTACTTGAGAAAGGATGTACTGGCACTGGAGGGGGTGCACAAGGTTGATTCTGGAGTTGAAGTGGTTGGCTTATGAGAAGAGACAGAGTAGACTGGGATTTGATTCATTGGAATTTAGATGAATTTAGAAACATAAAAATTATGAAGGGATAGATAAGATATAAAGAGAGAGGATGTTTCCACTGGCAGATGGAACTCTGACAAGAGGGCATAGCCTCAAGATTAGAGGGAACAGATTTAGGACTGAATTGAGAAGGAACTTCTTCACCCAGAGGGTTGTAAATCTATGGAATTCCCTGCCCAGTGAAGTTGTTGATGCTAATTCAGTAAATGTTCTTAAAGCTAAAAAGATAATTCCTTTGTTAAAAAAAAGTGTTCCAGTGAGAGGGTGCATACGTGGAGCTGAAGCCAGGAAAAGATTGGCTTTGATCTTATTGAATGGTGGAGCATGCTCAAAGGGCCAGATGGTCTACTCCTGCTCCTTGTTCTTATATTCTTCTGTTCTTGATTTCAATTACCTACCTTTCCAATTTTGTGCAATTAAAGAAGAATTAAATAAAATGGGTGAGTAGTCTTTCACTTTCCATGATCTCTTACTCTTTAGTCTACAATGGGATGTGGGCATTATCAGCGTGGGCAACATTTGTTGCCCTTTCCCAATTGCTCTCAAATTAATTGGCATGCTAGGCCTTTTATCAAAGTATTTAAGAGTCAACCATGTTGCTGTGGGTCTGGAGTTACACTTTAGCCAGTCCATGTAAGGATGGCAGAGTTCCTTCTCTAGAGGGCATGAATGAATCAGATGGGTTTTTACAACAATCGTAGTTGTGTGTGTTTTCACAATAAACAATTATACTGAGTCTAGCTTTATGTTCCAGATTGGTTAAGCAAGTTGAATTTCTCCTCAGATGCCATGAAGGGCTTTTAACCCATAGCCACAAACTGTTAGCCTGGGCTAACCTATCCAGTAACATTAGCACTGTACCAAGTCGAAAAGGAATCCTGATGAAGGGCTTATGCCAGAAACATCAACTCTCCTGCTCCTTGAACGCTGTGTAATCTACTGTGCTTTTTTAATGCCATAGTTTTTGACTCTGACTCTCCAACATTTGCAGTCCTCACTTCTCCTTAGGACAGTACCACTATCTTCAATCATCTTAAAAGCAAGAACCACTTACATTCTTACCTCAATCAGTACAGTTACGCATTTACACTCTTGCCAGTTTTCATAGAATCATAGAATCCCTACAGTGTGGACACAGGCCATTTGGCCCAACAAGTCCACACCGGGCCTCTGAAGAGTATCCCACCCTGACACATTCCCTTACCCTATCACTCTACATTTCCCCTGACTAATGTACCTAACCTACACATCCATGAACATGATGGGCAACTTAGCATGTCTAATTCACCTAGCCTGCACACCTTTGGATTGTGGGAAGAAACTGGAGCACCCAAAGGAGACTCACGCAGACACAGGGAGAATGTGCAAATTCAACACAGACAGTCGCCCGAGACTGAAATCAAACCTGGGTGGCACTGTAAGGCAACAGTACTAATCACTGAGCTACTGTGCCACCCCATTTTCTCACATGTGCTACGGGACTGAAGACAAAATGAGGAGAAAATAATGTAATAATTTGTATTAGTTCTTAGAACATGGAAACAACTGAGAAGATCAGATTCATCACCTATATTTAGTCCTCCAATGTGTTACAAGTGGTTTATTATGGGACTCCGGAGGACAATAAAGAATTAGTGACATTGGAATGGAGTGAAACTACCCACAGACCAGACTAGGGTAAACACGGCAGGATCCATCTCCAAAAGACATTAGCTGAATCATATGCTTTTTACTATAGATTTATTGAAATCACCAATAATGTAACAGAAACAAAATTCTCTACTACTGATAGTATTTTTTTTGGAATCCCACTACCAGACATGTTTTTATTTTAAACAGAAAGAGTAAACTAAATGAAATCCAAAAAAGAAATACAGATGCTGTAAATCAGAAACAAAAACAGAAGTTGCTGGAAAAGTTCAGCAGGTCTGTCAGCACCTGCAAAGAGAAATCAGAGTAAACCTTTTGGATCCAGTGACCCTTCCTCAAAACTGATGGTAGCTAAGAAAATATTGGTTTATATGCAGAAAATAGGGCTGGGGGAGGGAGTAAAGATTGAACTCTCCCATGTCCTAGCCACCTACCCCACATCTTGTTATCACATAGTCTGCCATTACACGCTATCTATTGCTAACCATTACCATTCTCTATTAACAGCTATTCACATTCCTAACCAGATTGTTATCTACTCCTTTGTATGTCCAACTGATTTTCTCCCTTTTTGGGTATATCCCCACCTATCATTTACTCCTGACCCCCTCCACCCACCCTATCTTCTGCATATAAACTGACATTTCCCTAGCTACTAGCAGTTCTGAGGAAGGGTCACTGGACCCAAAATGTTAACTATGATTTATCTTCACAGATGCTGTCAGACTTGTTCAGCTTTTCCATCAACTTCTGTTTTTGTTTATGAGAAGAGTAAATTACATCATTTATGAATGTTGCATTTAGAAGCTAAAAATCACACAACACCAGGCTATAGTCCAACTGGTATTGTGTGATTTTTAATTTTGTACACCCCAGTCCAACACCAGCATCTACAAATCATGGCATTTATAAGCAATAGTATTAAGCTTCAGTTCTCTTAATAAAGAACAGTTAAATGGAGGACAATTATTAATGTTGTAATGAGTGCTGCGTAAATTATATTAATGTTGTTTTGGAATTTGGCATATGAATGTGGATTTGTGCCGTTAGAGTCTTTTAATGTCAGTCATTCTGGAACAGTGACCTAAATGTATCAGAAGCAGTGGGTTGGGAGAATTCCTGGCATGTTAATGGAGAAAAATGATCTTTATACTAATGGATTTATGACAGGTCATATAAATACATTAAACCATTAGTTTGGTTTTCATTTCAATTCAGAAAATATCATAGGTTTAGCTGAGAAAAATAAAGATTTGAATCAGAAGCAAGTTTTAATTTCTTTCCTAGCAGAATTTTCTTCATATGAACTTAGCTTAGTGCATTTTTCTAGTTCATCAAGTTTTTAAGCCATGAGAATTTTGGACATAAATCTTCAGGTTGTTCAGGTTTAATTTACCAGACATGTGCAAGGTTCACGCCATTAGATAAGGAGGGGAACCATAACATTGTCTCTACAACTCAAAGAAGAGATTTTTTCTAACTGGATTATATAGGTAGCTTGGTTTATTTGTTTCATTTTTCTTCATTTAATAAACTTATATTCAATTGTGAAAGAACCATTGGAGCCTCATGTGAAAATGTTCCAATGAGAATTCACCACTTTAATTAAATTACAAAAACTAAGCAAATAATCTATTTAGTCAGGTTTAATTATGGGATATGACTTGCCAATAGTAGTACCATCAAAAGGGAATCATAGCAATACACAAACCTACACAGTACCAAGCAGCTTTATTTAACTGCCTGCAAACTGAATGAGCTGTGCTGCCTTTCAGCTTTCAGGTTAATTGCAATAGTTCAGAACATTTGACTCTTACTGAATTTAGTTATTCATAACTCCAGGAGCAAACACATTCAACTGAGCAGCAAATAGTTTTGAATCAATTTCCATAGTTACCATTTTTAAAAAATAACTTTTTAATGTTCGCTGTTAATCACTTAATATTTTCAACAAAAAAATGAGAACTGTATAATCTCATCCATCTCCAGAAGTATAAAATCATTAGAAAAAATGTCATTATAAAATTCCACCTTGAATTCAATGTAAATTTGAGATTTTGTCAGTTGAATCTCCATTGCTAAATGTTCATTCAGTTTAATAGACTGTGAATTGTGAATAAAACGGAATATTCCAATTATCTAAGAAAAAGAGAGGATTCAAATCATGCAATCTCTATATTGCTTGAATGTCTTACACAAAGACTTTGGATGTGCTCAACTTCAATGAAGAAGGCATAAATACACTTTGCACCCCATCTGATGACAGACAGAGTCAATTCATTTTGTCTGGATGCATTTAGATTAGATTGAAATGTTGCACAGAGAGATGCTTACCTAACAATCCAATCATTGGATAGTGTACATGTGCTTAGTCCATGCCAGAGGGGTACTGCCCATCATATTGGTTAATGCTAGTGAGTACAAGCATTGAGGATTATGCATGAAGCTGATAGTAGACCTATTTGAATTCAGATCAGGAGCGTGAAGCCTTTGACAAACTGAAGTGTGCATGACTGTAGCAAGCAATCTGAAAGCTATGTAATTGTGCATTGGATAACAGGAGATTTTGCAGGACACAGGAGTCATTGAAACAAGCATTGTGGTGACTGTCAATGAGAAGACAGCACATCATGATGGCTAGCATGGCTAAACTGTAAGGCATGGGCTCTTAATGTTGGCAAATGAAAATTTAAATGAAAGAAATGGGAGGGATGATGGGAAGTTCAGGACTGATGTGATTGACACAGAGTAGAAGGAGGAAAGCTGCAAGGAGTCTGTTAGGGCTGCCCATGGCTGAACAGCACAAAATGGCCAACTGCTGCACAGGCCTAAATATAGCAGACCATGGCTGACAGTAGTTAGAGCGCTTGGGGAAATATTTACATAATGTATTCTTCACAAGTAGAACAATAGTAACTCTGTATAATCAAGGTTATAGAACGTGCAGCTGCAATGGTTTACATAGATAAAAAAAATTCATACAGATAAGTTGTTTCTCTTGAATTAGTTAAGCAATCTGTTACAATATTATGAGCCAGTTTTAGTTAAAATTCTTCAGATAATCATAGATATAGATATAGATTCTGAAGTAGTTGTGGATCCACATATATACAAAACAAAATCACTGAAAGCATTAGAGGAAAAGATTCCAGTCATAGACAGAGAACACGGGGGGGCGGGGGGGGCTAACACCTTCAACATATTGTCTAGCTAACATCAATTGTTACAGCTAATCTGAGAATTCAACTTTTAAAAAAAGGTTTTGTGATTGACACATGAAAGAAGTGAAACTATCACGGTATTCAAAAGACTCAACAGACAAGGTATTTTTCATTGTAAATTTTTGCTATAAATTCTGTGCCTTACTATAGTGTCCTCCACTATCACCTGATGAAACAGCAGCATTCCAAAAGCTAGTGTGCTTCCAATTAAACCTGATGGACTATAACCTGGTGTTGTGTGATTTTTAACTTTGTACACCCCAGTCCAACACCGGCATCTCCGAATCATGACTGAAGTTTTATGTCTGTCTTATTATACTAAGAAATGAAGCTGTACTGAAAGTGGAGGTCACCTGAATCTCCCCCTACAACTTGGATTCTCATTGAAAATATGAAATCTAACAGTGTTTGAGGGGGCCTTGAATATCAGTGAGTTGTCATTCACTGTGCCAAGCAGGATTAGCCTTTCCTTCAATCCTTACCTGCATCATAAATTCACATTAGAAACTGGTAAAGACCTGTGACCACACCCAAAATGGGTAAAATAAACTGTTTGTATTCTGTCCGAGCACACCTGGATTAATTGTAAATGTTGTTTGGCCTTTCTATGAAGCAATTGTATTAATCGCACAATTTAACAGTGCAGGTTGAAGACATGTAATCATAATACTCTGTAAACTAAATGCAGTGTCCAATTATGTGGAATACAAATCCTGGTCACAAACAATCTTGACCGTGTCATTGGTCATTACAGATTGACTATAGTCATCTCCGTGAAGCAGGAGTAATCACAGACAACCTTAAAATTGGCATCTGCAGTCCCCAATTCACCAATCCAATCCAGGATCTCAAAGGCTACAAAAGGACTTAGAACTGATTCTCTCTCACCTTGAATTGCATGTATTCGCAACATGGTCCAATGTATAATGGTCAAAAGTGTGGTGCTGGAAAAGCCTAGCAGGTCAGGCAGCATCCAAGGAACTCCTCTTGTTCCTTGATGCTGCCTGACCTGCTGTGTTTTTTCAGCACCACATTCTCAACTCTGATCTCCAGCATCTGCAGTCCTCACCTTTTCCTCTGTCTAATGGCACCTTTCTTGGACAATGTAGGTTTTGGAAATAGGGGGATAAGAGGATGGGGAGTCAAGTTTAAGTAATCATGGAGCACTTACTATCTCCAATATATTTCTACAACATGTCTTGTGCTGTCAACATCAGAATAAAGTTCGTATGTCAAAGATCCATATAGATGCATTCCATGTCCTTTCAGTCAAGAGTTTTGTTGTGTTTTTAACATACTATATTGAGGTTAATTCGAACTTGGGCTCATGCATCCAGCCACAGTAAGGGATTATAACTCCTGCTGCTGTGTTGCAGTAAGGGCATAGAGAATAAACATGTGAGTCAGAAAGCCTAAAACCAACAGCAACTTCCAAGAGCCACCGAACATCTTCCAGCAGCTGCTGAACATCCTCCAGATGATGATATCACAACAGACATCCCTCTCATGATTCACAAGTGATATAGGAGGGCCAGAGTGTATTGGCCTTAATGCTATTTCTTCCAAAGTAGTGATGTACTGTTTAACTGTAGTCTGGAGATACCCAGACACTGTTAACTGAACTATGGCAACTGCTAGATCAGGGTGATCATCCCATTAACGGTGACAACTGTTATTTTTTATTCAGCTGGCTACTTCCAGAGATCCTCTGTAGATTTGTATGGAATCTCAATTCACAACCTATAAATATATTAAGACTGTTACTGATACAATGTGTGCAAATCATAACACTTCATCCAAGTGTGTGTGTGCGTGCGTGGGTTAGGGGGTTGCTTTTCAGTACAGAGTTTGCAATACAATCCTAACATGCAGTGCTCTGCACAACTAAAGCAGGCAAAGAGTGATCTGATGAATGCTAAAGAGCTGGGAGAGCAGCAGTAGTCTTTTGAGGAGGAAGATGAAGACATTGAGCAGGAGGAACACCAGCTTCTCCCTGAGATGGTAGTCTAGTATCAGGCACTGTGAGCTAGGCAGGACTTAACTGAAACTCAGTTCCAGGAGATGTGAGTTCAATGATTATTGATGGATCTTAAAAGTTGCTCAAAAAACAATTCAAAAAAAGTCAGTGATTTTTTCTGAAAAGTAAAAGCAGCTTTTGATTTTTTTAAAAAATTTACTGAACAGAAAAAGCAAACAGTTTTAACTGTATGAAATCTTTATAACATGTGACACTCACATTGAACAATGAGACGATGCTATGCTGTAAATGAGCATTATGGAAAGAGTAGACAGCATTCTGACATGGTACAACAATAAGGATGGGTAGGTTGAATCTTGTAGCTGCTGTGATAATAGCTGTCAATTGGACAAGTGATGATGTAAAATAACAAAACTTTATCCCTGTGAGTTTCTATTTGTGATGAAGCATTACCCATGTGCCCATAAAAAGTTTTGGGTTTTTTTTTGTTTGTCTGTTGTTTAGTTCCTCCTTAAAATAAGTTGGATAACTTAAACTGGAATGTAATGAATTAATTTGCCCAGGTGTCCCACAATATCAAAGCAGTCGAATGACTACAAACACAAGTCAGTAACAATGTAAAACAGTCCCAAGTTTATTAGGAGAAAAGCTCCAATAACTTTTAATACTAATCTCTAATCCTATTTGGCTCACAATTTGTCCTGTGTCTCTTGTAGATTTGCAGAGTGGCTCTCTCTGTCTGTCTCTGTCTCTGCAGATCTGTGAAGATGCTTTCTCTCTTCCTGCCTTTCTCTGGATGGTCAGCGATCTCTGCCTTTGGCCTAGTTGGTCTCCTCCTTATCAAATGCTTTTCTGGAACTGTCCATATTTCTTGCCAATCAGGGAGACTCACTTAATAGTTTGAGACAGTGTCAATCATTTGGATAGTATGCTTCTGTTTGGTTCTTCCTCCAGCAGGACCCAGTACCTTTCTATTTGGACCTTTCTTTGTTTGGTAGCTAAACTGTTGGGGATAGGTCTATCCAGGATGACTATTACCTTTTAGGTTATGCTACTATCATTAGCACCTGGGCGCTGTGTTTGAATTGTGTCTGGTGTGTGGGTTTTCTGTGTGTCTAATGTACCCAGTGTTCCTTGCTGTTTGGCCAAGTCAGCAAATTTGCCTGTGTTTAAGCAGGCAGGAAGCTGATATACCTCTCACTATGTGCTCTATGATGGGTCTCTGAAATCCCAGAATGTCCTAACATTGACAATACCATTTTCAATTCTTCAGAGCTGAAGTGGGCCATGTCTAAATGTAGTAAGACCTGAACAATATCTACGTTTGGATTGGATTGATCATTAACAACTAACAGTTGGACCACACATGTGCCAGAAAATGAGCATCTTCTACAAGAGAGAATCTATCATATCCTGTGACATTCAAAGATATTCCAATTCAGCTCAATGTTGGCAGTATTTTTTTTTTAATTTCTCTTCATAATGGAAGCTATAGGTTAACACCCAATGATTTGTGCAAAAAAACTATGTGTGAAACAAATTCATTTCTTTTCTTCATACAGAGGGAAGAAACAAAGTCTGAATAAATCTTTGTTTGAAAACTTTGTTAAATGCATATCAAGACCTTGAGTAAAAATGGAAGTAAAAACAACTACTTGTTTTGCATTTTGTGAAGGAACAAAATGGTTATTGATTGGTCCCTAACATTCAGAAATTTCTCATTCTTATTAGGATCTGATGAAAAGTTATATCCAAAATTTAATAAATCATGAATACTTTAATGACAAGCAAATTTAGCAAGCAATTTTAATGAGTAGTGAGATTGAATGAGTAGATTGCAGGCTTAGAGTTAAACAGTCCGAACGTTGGTAGTGCTAGGCCAGGAAGTGTTTAGGACATCAGCATGGAAACCTAGTTGGCCCCATCTGTATGAATGACTGGGAATTCCATTCCATGATCCTTGCATTGGCAGCATGAGGACCATCATGGGAAAATATGCACAAAACCATAAAATGCAAACTGTATAATATTGATTCATGGACATATAGTAAGAGCATAAATTAATTTATCACTTCATTATAAGCGATAGAACATACTGCTCTGGAAAATATTGTGGTCCAGAAATCAGCCCAGAATTTTATTGATACTTTATTTAAATTAACTGGAAATCCCAGATGTCATGGCAAAGTAGCTCCAGGACTTAACGCTGCACTGCAGGCAAACCTCAGGAAAATGTTATGTTTGTATCTCTGATTCAGTTTGAGCATTAACATGGGACAAAGCGGATTGTCGAACAATTTTGAATATTAAACTAAGCTGCCATGTTGCTACATCCCTCTGGTTCAAAGTCTTGTTTTAATTCTAACTATATCTGGACAACAATATTTGGCCTGAACTCTGAAACTGGTGATACATTATTCGGTTAATTCAGAAATTAAATTGCTGTCTTCCTATGTATTCATGAGGAAGTAATCTCCTTCAGTTTTAGAATGAATGTTAAGGTTGTGAATGGTATGTGATGAATAACATCACAGGTTATGGTTAATAAGGGTATTGGACTGACAATAGGAGTTGTTGTTAAATTGGGAACATTAAGTATAGGAATGCAACTGGACTGTATCACTGCAACCCTCCATCTTTCAATATGCTCATCACTACCTTGTTAGAGAACATAAACTCCACTCAGCAAAAAGCAAGCCCAGAAATTGCCCCTAGTGTTAGGTAAGGGGTTAATGTAGAGGTATGGGTGGGTTGCGCTTCGGCGGGGCGGTGTGGACTTGTTGGGCTGAAGGGCCTGTTTCCACACTGTAAGTAATCTAATCTAATCTAAAATGACAGTTTCTTTTATTGCTGTTGGAATGTCGAACAGGATATTTTTTCTAACCACAGCATCATTGGCTTTGTTAAAACATTTCAAACAGACAGGACAGAGCCAATAAGAAACCACAACAGTGATGTCAAATTGTCCCTCTAATCACTTTAATGCAATAAATCTCTCCAAAATGCAATGCAGGCATGTTCCAAAGTAAGGTTTGAATCTGAGGTATCAGCATCAATATGTGGAAGATGACTATAAATTTGGTAAAAGAGGTAGGTTTAAAGAACATAGAGTCACAGAGTCATAGAGATGTACAGAATGGAAACAGACCCTTTGGTCCAATCCGTCCATGCTGACCAGATATCCCAACCCAAGCTAGTCCCACCTGCCAGCACCCGTCCCATATCCCTCCAAACCCTTCCTATTCATATACCCACCCAAATGTCTCTTAGATGTTGCAATTGTACCAGCCTCCACCACTTCCTCTGGCAGCTCATTCCATACATGTACCACCCTCTGCATGAAAGAGTTGCCCCTTAGGTCGCTTTTATATCTTTCCCCTCTCACCCTAAACCTATGCCCTCTAGTTCTGGACTCCCTGATCCCAGAGAAAAGACTTTGCCTATTTACCCTATCCATGCCCCTCATAAACCTCTATAATGTCACCCCTCAGTCTCCAACACTCCAGGGAAAACAGCCCCAGCCTATTCAGCCTCTTCCCACAGCTCGGATCCTCAACCCTGGCAACATCCTTGTAAATCTTTTCTGAACCCTTTCAAGTTTCACAACATCTTTCCGATAGGAAGGAGACCAGAATTGCATGCAATATTCCAACAGTGGCCGAACCAATGTCCTGTACAGCCGCAACATGACCTCCCAACTCCTGTAGTCAATACCCTCTATAATGGTAGGGGTAGGGGTGGGTTTCGCTTCGGCGGGTCGGTGTGGACTTGTTGGGCCGAAGGGCCTGTTTCCATACTGTAATGTAATCTAATCTAAAATCTACCCTGACCAATAAAATGAAGCATACCAAATGCCTTCTTCACTATCACATCTACCTGCAACTCCACTTTCAAGGAGCTATGAACCTGCACTCCCAAGGTCTCGTTGTTCAGCAACACTCCCTAGGACATTCCCATTAAGTGTATTGGTCCTGCTAAGATTTGCTTTCCCAAAATGCAGCACCTCGCATTTATCTGAATTAACTCCATCTGCCACTTCTCAGCCCATTGGCCCATGTGATTAGATTAGATCAGATTCCCTCCAGCGTGGAAACAGCCCCTTCGACCCAACAAGTCCACATTGACCCATTTCCCTCTGAGCTCAAAAATGTGTTGCTGGAAAAGCGCAGCAGGTCAGGCAGCATCAAAGGAGAAGGAGAATCGACGTTTCGGGCATAAGCTCTTCTTCAGGAAGAAGGGCTTATGCCCGAAACATCGATTCTCCTTCTCCTTTGATGCTGCCTGACCTGCTGCGCTTTTACAGCAACACATTTTTGAGCTCTGATCTCCAGCATCTGCAGTCCTCACTTTCTCCCATTTCCCTCTGACTAGTGCACCTAACACCACAAGTAATTTAGAATGGCCAATTCACCTGACCTGCACATCTTTGGACTGTCAGAGAAAACTGGAGCAGCTGATGGAAACCCATGCAGACACAGGGTGAATGTGCAAACTCCACACAGACTGTTGCCTGAGGCCACAATCGAACCTGGGTCCCTGGTGCTGTGAGGCAACAGTGCTAGCCACTGAGGCACCGTGCCACCCCAAGATCAAGGCATTTGGTCTGATCAAGATCCTGTTGTAATCTGAGTTAATCTTCTTTGGTGTCCAATTTTGGTGTCATCTGCAAACTTACTAACTGTATTTGTAAAAACTCTTTGGATTCTCCTTAATTCTATTTGCTAAAGCTAGCTCATGTCCCCTTTTTGCCGTCCTGATTTCCCTCTTATGTATACTCCTACTGCCTTTGTACTCTAAGGATTTCACTCGATCTATCCTGTCGAAACCTAACATATGCTTTTTGCAGCAGAGAACGGCGGGTGCTGGGCAGAAGTGAAGTCGGAGTGCAAAACCGGTCGGGAAGGTAAGTGATTGTTATTTGAGTGGGTGTGTTCTAGACCCCAGGTCCTACAAAGTAGGGCCTCCTCTAACCTAAATTAAAAGTCCACAGACTTGCCCCAAAAAGAGGGTCCAAGGAAGTTCCTGTGGAGTGAAGAGTGAGACTTTAGCTCAGAAGTCTTTGACAAGGAGGTTGAGTGAAGTGATTACGCCACAGTTGAAGAGGGTGAAGATATGACTGCCAAGCTGGTTCAGTGTGCTACGTGCTTGATGTGGGAGGTCAACGACTCTGGTGTATCTGGCTCGTAAAAGTGTGGAAAGTGTGTGCACGTTCAGCTACTGACAGCATATTGCAGCACTGAAGAAAGAACCCGAGGACCTTAGGCTCATCCGAGAGAATGAGATCTTTCTGGGCAAGACCTTCAGCGAGGTTATTACACCAACCATAACAGAAGAGAGCAGACGATGAGGAAGGCAGAGTGGAGACAGGTGCAAGAGACCCCAGGGAAAGTACCTGTCAGGAACAAGTTGAATCTTTTGGAAACAGTAGAGACAGATGACACTGCCAGTCCACGAGGCGGCCAGGTCTGTCAATCAAAATTTGGCATGGAGGCAGAGCGAAGAGTCGGACATTGCATAGAGCCATGGTAATAGGGGACTCCACAGTGAGAGAAACTGAGCGGGGTTTTTTGGCAGCAGGCGGGACTTAAGGATGATGTGTTGCCTTCCTGGTGCCAGAGTTAAAGACATCACAGACATAGTGCAGGATATCCTCAAGGACGAAGGTGAAGAGCCAGAGGTAGTGGTACATGTCGACACAAATGATGTCGGGAAGAAGAGGAGGAACATACTACAGCAGGACTTCGGAGAACTAGGAAGAAGGCTGAAAAGCAGGACGTCAGGGTGGTTATCTCCAGTTTGCTTCCAGTTCCCCGGGCTGGAGAGGCCAGAAACAGGGAGATAATGGACTTGAATGTGTGGCTGGGGAACTGGTGCAGGAAGCAAGGATTTAATTTCTTGGATCACTGGGGCATGTTTTGTGGTAAGCATAAATTATACAAGAGAGACGGTTTGCACCTAAATAGGTTAGGGACCAGCATTTTGGCAGGCAGGTTTGCTACTGCAACACAGCTACCTTTAAACGAAGTAGCGGGGGGGGAGGGGACAAACTGGATGTTTAAGAAGGAAATTGAAGGGAAAGTTAGAACAAGGGAAGTCAAGAAAGACAACTGTATCAATGAAGCAGAAAACTCCAAAAGGGATCATGCTGGAAGGTTGAGTGAAATCGGAGTTGATGGGAAGGGTGAGGGCAGTAACAAATTAAAAATACTATATATGAATGCATGAAGCATTAGAAATAAGATGGATGAGCTTGAGGCTCTTTTGGAAATTGGCAGATACGATATTGTGGGGATAACTGAGACGTGGCTTCAAGTGGACAGGGCCTGGGAAATGAATATTCAAGGCTACACGTGCTATCGTAAGGGCAGACTGACAGGCAGAGGGGGTGGGGTGGCCTTGTTGGTAAGGGATGATATTCAGTCCCTTGCGCGGGGGACCTAGAATCAGGGGATGTAGAGTCAGTATGGATAGACCTGAGAAATTCTAAGGGTAAAAAGACCCTCTTGGGAGTTATCTACAGGCCCCCAAACAGTAGTCTGGATGTCGGATGTAAGTTGAATCAGGAGCTGAAATTGGCCTGTCGTAAAGATGTTACTACAGTTGTTATGCGGGATTTCAAAATGCAGGTAGACTGGGAGAATCAGGATGGTATTGGACCTCAAGAAAGAGACTTTGTGGAGTGCCTCCGAGATGGATTCTTAGAACAGCTGGTGCTGGAGCCTACCAGGGAGAAGGCAATTCTGGATCTGGTATTATGCAACAAACCAGAATTGTTCAGGGATCTCGAAGTGAGAGAGCCATTGGGAAGTAGTGACCATAATACAATAAGATTCAATCTGCAATTTGAGAGGGAGAGGGTACAATCGGAAGTGACAATATTTCAGTTGAATAAAGGGAACTATGGAGTTATGAGGGAGGAGCGGGTCAAAGTTCACTGGTGCAATACCTTAGCGGGGATGACAGTGGAGGAACAATGGCAGATATTTCTGTGTATAATGCAGAAAATGCAGGATCAGTTCATTCCAAAAAGGAAGAAAGAGCAGAGGAGGAGGCATGGGTGGCCGTGGCTGATGAGGGAAGTTAAGAAACATATAAAGTTAAAAGAGAAAAAGTATAACATAGCAAAGATAAGTGGGAAAACGGAGGACTGGGAAGCTTTTAAGGAACAGAGGATTACTAAGAAGGAAATACGCAGAGAAAAAAATGAGGTACGAAGGTAAACTGGCCAAAAATATAAAGAAGGATAGTAAAAGCTTTTTTTAGGTATGTGAAAGGCAAAAAAATGTTTAAGACTAAAATTCGGCCCTTGGAGACAGAAACAGGGGAATATATTACGGGGAACAAAGAAATGGCAGAAGAATTGAATTGGTACTTCAGATCTATGTTCACTGGGGAAGACGTAAATAATCTCCCTGAGGTAACAGTGGCTGAAGGACCTGAACTGAAGGGAATTTATATTTGCCAGGAATTGGTGTTGGAGAGACTGTTAGGTCTGAAGGTTGATAAGTCCCCGGGGCCTGATGGTCTACATCCCAGGGTACTGAAGGAGGTGGCTTGAGAAATCGTGGATGCGTTGGTAATTATTTTCCAGAGTTCGATAGATTCGGGATCAGTTCCTGCGGATTAGAGGATGGCTAATGTTGTACCATTTTTTAAGAAAGGTGGGAGAGAGAAAGCAGGAAATTATAGACCAGTTAGTCTGACCTCAGTGGTGGGAAAGATGCTGGAGTCTATTATAAAGGATGAAATTACGACACATCTGGATAGTAGTAACAGGATAGGTCAGAGTCAGTATGGATTTATGAAGGGGAAATCATGCTTGACTAATCTTCTGGAATTTTTTGAGGATGTAACTCTGAAGATGGACGAGGGAGATCCAGTAGATGTAGTGTACCTGGACTTTCAGAAATGTTTTGATAAAGTCCCACATAGGAGATAAGCGAGCAAAATTAGGGCACATGGTATTAGGGGCAAAGTACTAACTTGGATTGAAAGTTGGTTGGCTGACAGGAAACAAAGGGTAGTTATAAATGGCTCCATTTCAGAATGGCAGGCAGTGACCAGTGGGGTACCGCAGGGATCAGTGCTGGGACCACAGCTTTTTATAATATATATTAATGATATAGAAGATGGCATTAGTAATAACATTAGCAAATTTGCTGATGATACAAAGCTGGGTGGCAGGGTGAAATGTGAGGAGGATGTTAGGAGATTACAGGGTGACCTGGACAGGTTAGGTGAGTGGTCAGATGCATGGCAGATGCAGTTTAATGTGGATAAATGTATGGTTATCCACTTTGGTGGCAAGAACAGGAAGGCAGATTACTACCTAAATGGAATCAATTTAGGTAAAGGGGCAGTACAAAAATATCTGGGTGTTCTTGTACACCAGTCAATGAAGATAAGCATGCAGATATTGCAGATAGTGAAGGCGGCTAATAGCATGCTGGCCTTCATAACAAGAGGGATTGAGTATAGAAGCAAAGAGGTTCTTCTGCAGCTGTACAGGGCCCTGGTGAGACCACACCTAGAGTATTGTGTGCAGTTCTGGTCTCCAAATTTGAGGAAAGACATTCTGGCTATTGAAGGAGTACAGCGTAGGTTCACAAGGTCAATTCCTGGAATGGCAGGATTACCTTACGCTGAAGGACTGGAGCGACTGGGCTTGTATACCCTTGAGTTTAGAAGACTGAGAGGGGATCTGATTGAGACATATAAGATTATTAAAGGATTGGACACTCTGGAATCAGGAAACATGTTTCCGCTGATGGGTGAGTGCCGAATCAGAGGACACAGCTTAAAAATACGGGGTAGACCATTTAGGACAGAGATGAGGAGAAAGTTCTTCACCCAGAGAGTGGTGGCTGTGTGGAATGCTCTGCCCCAGAAGGCAGTGGAGGCCCAGTCTCTGGATTCATTTAAGAAAGAGTTGGATAGAGCTCTCAAGGATAGTGGAATCAAGGGTTATGGAGATAAGGCAGGAACAGGATACTGATTAAGGATGATCAGCCATGATCATATTGAATGGTGGTGCAGGCTCGAAGGGCAGAATGGCCTACTCCTGCACCTATTGTCTATTGTCTATTCTTTTTCTTAACCAAACCCTCAATTTCTTTAGTCATCCAGCATTCCCTATACCCACCAGGTTTTCCTTTCACCCTAACAGGAATATACTTTCTCTGGATTCTCGTTATCTCATTTCTGAAGGCTTCCCATTTCCAGCCGTCCCTTTACCTGCAAACATCTGCCTCCAATAAGCTTTTGTAAGTTCTTGCCTAATTCTGTCAAAATTGGCCTTTCTCCAATTTAGAACTTCCACTTTTTGATCTGGTCTATCCTTTTCCATCATTATTTTAAATCTAATAGAATTATGGTCGCTGGCCCTAAAGTGCTCCCCCACTGACACCTCAGTCACCTGCCTTGCCTTATTTTCCAAGAGTAGGTCAAATTTTGCACCTTCCCATAGTAGGTACATCCACATACTCAATCAGAAAATTTTCTTGTATACACTTAAATTCCTCTCCATCTAAGCCCTTAACACTATGACAGTCCCAGTCTATGTTTGGAAAGTTAAAATCCTTGAACATAACCACCCTATTATTCTTACAGATAGCGGCAATCTCCTTACAAGTTTGTTTCTCAATTTCCCTCTGACTATTAGGGGGTCTATATTACAATCCCAATAAGGTGATCATCCCTTTCTTATTTCTCAGTTCCCCCGGATGTATTTCCAGGAATATCCTCCCTCAGCACAGCTGTAATGCTATCCTTTAAAAAGAAAACCACACCTACTCCTCTCTTGCCTCCCTTTCTATCCTTCCTGTAGCACTAGTATCCTGGAACATTAAACTCTTAACAATATCAATTTGAATGTATATTGCATCTTAAATGTTCCATGGCAATTGATGGAGATCAGAAGGGTAGAGAATGGAGATTCTTAGGGAGGTACTCCAAATGTTAGGAATCTACTCAGGACACCAACAATGGAGCAATTAATATTGGGGTGATCAAGAGGCGTGGCTTTAATATTCGAATATGTGTCTGGGCTTGACCAATGTGTAAGAGAGAGTAACTTATTAGCTTGGATAGAGGATTGGCTAATCAACAGCAATCATAAGTCAGGACAAGTGGGTCTTTTTCTAGTAGGCAAGATGTAACTAGTGGGATGCCTTGGGGTTCAGTACACAGGACCCAACTATTTAAAATCTATATTAATTACTTAGATGCAAGGATAGACAGTACTGTAGTCAAATTTGCAGATGACACTGAAATAGGTAGGACGGTAATTTGCAATGAAGAAATTTCCAAATGAATATGAATAGGATGGGATAGGTAAATGGGCCAAAATCTGATAGATGAAATTAACATGGGTAAGTGTGAGATTATCCTTTTAGAAATGAAATAGAAAGGCAGCTTATTATCTAAATGGAGAGAAACTTCCAAGTGCTTCAGTGCAGACATTATTTCCTCATGTATTGCAAAACAACAACTGGCATGTCGGCACATCAGGTAATAAGACAGACAAATGGAATTTTGGTATTTATCGTTCAAGGAATTGAGTTTATAAGTATGGAAGTGTTACTGACACTGTAGAAAGTATTTGTGAGACTAGACCTGGAGTATTGCAATCAGTTTTTGTCCCTTTACTTGAGGAGACAGTTCAGAGGAAGTTCACTAGATTTGTGCCAGAGATTAAGTGTTTGTCTTGTGAAAAGAGATTGAGCTCTTTCAACCTATAGTGTCTGAGGTTTAGAAGAATCAGAGGAGATCGAATTGAGGTATATAACATGCTGGAGGAAATTTACAAGATGGATGTAAGAGAAGGTATTTCCCTATTGGAAAGTCAAGAATAAGGGGTCATAGTTTTAGGCTAAGAGGGTGAACATTTAGAACAGAGATGAGGAGAAATTGCTTCTCTTAAAGAGTTGTGAATCTGTGAAATTCACTACCCTTGAGTGTGGTGACATTGATAAAGTTAAGGATGAGATAGATTCTTAATTAGTAATGGTTGAAGGGTTATGGAGAGCAAATATTAATATGGAAAGGAGGTGGAGATATAATCAAACATGATTATATTAATTGGTATAGCAGACATGAAGGGCTGAATTCCTGACTCCTGAATTTTGTTTTTATGTTCTTATGCAACGACTGAATGAGACTTATTGCCTATAGGACATATCAAACAGAGTTTCAGATACCCTCAAGTTTACAGATAGTCAAATGTTCTAAGATGATCAGGATTACCTAAAATCTAAAAAGTAGCATGGGCATGTGTGAGGGTTTCAGCAGCAGATGAGCTGAGGCATAGGCAGATTAGATGTTATAACATAGGGTAGAAATGATAGTCTTAGTGGTAGTTATATATTCAAAAGCACATCATTGGATCAAATATGACAACAAGTTTACAAATAGTATGATAAAGGTGCAGAAAAGCCATGGAACAGTGAATGCAGATTGTCACAGGGGCCAGATGCAATGGCTTTAGTCATCCCAATATTTCATTGGAGGCAATTTCTGCTCGTCCATTACTGGACAATCTGTCTCACAGTTTGCCAACCTTGAAAGAGTTCAGAGAGGTACAGGTGGATGTTATCAGTGAAAACTAACAATGTGCTTTCAGACAATGTTATTGAGGGTCAGCATATCAGAGAGGGTCTAGGACTGCTTATTAGGATATACTGGGAGCAGTGGGAGCATGATGTGGGAGCATTAAGATGGTAATTGATCCCAGCACCAAGTGGGATTGTTCATTCTATCCTACTTATCTGTCATGATTTGGAGATGCCGGTGTTGGACTGGAGTGTACAAAGTTAAAAATCACACAATACCAGGTTATAGTCCAACAGGTTTAATTGGAAGCACACTAGCTTTCGGAGCGACGCTCCTTCATCAGGTGGTGACAACCTCATGAACCTGGACTATAACCTGGTGTTGTGTTATTTTTAACTTTGTACTTATCTGTGCCTCTCATAATTTTTATACATCACAATCATTGTCCTCTTGAGCCTCCTCTGTTCCAAGAAAACAATCCTGGACTATCCAATTTACCTTCATAACTAAAACTGTCCAACTGAGGCAACATCTTAGTTAATCTCCTTTGCAATCTCTCATGTAATGTGGATTCCAAAACTGCACACAATGCTCCAGCTGTGCCCTAACCAGCATTTTATACAGTTCCAGCTTCAGCTCTAAAATAAAACAAAGTACCGCAGATGCTGGAGAGCTGAAACTCAGCAGGTCTGGCAATATCTGTGTTCGGATGAACAATCACCAGATTTAAAATGTTAACTCTGCTTTCACCACACAGATTCTGTCAGACCTCCTGAGGTTTACTCGCAAATTCTAATTTTGTTCCATCATAATAATGACAAGTATTCCATGTTCTTTCTTAAACTAATTATACTTTTCTCACTATCTTAAGGGACCAGTAGACTTGCACACCAAGGATCCTTTGATTCTTGATGCTTCCCAGGCTCCTGTCATTTATCATAGATTCCCTTTCCTGTTTTGTCTAGCATCACTGGCAGCTGTGATGAGTGTTGTGGCTATTTGGTATTGATTAGATTAGATTAGATTCCCTACAGTGCGGAAACAGGTCCTTCGGCCCAACCAGTCCACACCGACCCACCGGAGAGTAACTGACCCAGACCCATTCCCCTCTGACTAGTGCACCAAGCACTATGGATAATTTAGCATGGCCAATTCACCTGACCTGCACATCTTTGGACTGTGGGAGGAAACCCACACTGACACGGGGAGAATGTGTACACTCCACACAGACAGTGGCCCGAGGCTGGAATCGAACCTGGGACCCTGGTGCTGAGAGGCAGCAATGCTAATCACTGAGCCAACGTGCCACCCCTGTATTGTGTAATTTAATACTCAAGTTCTTCCTTATCGTCAATTTCCTGGTTTCTGTCTATTTCTGGAATGTTAATTGTCAGCTGTATAATCAAGACCAATACAAAATAACTGTTCAACTAATTTGCCATCTCCTTAATCTATTTTATTAATTTCCCACACTCATTAGACCAATGCTCACCCTGTTAACTCTGCTCTTTTTAAATGTCTGTAGAATCTTTTCCTTTGTGTTTTTAAAAAAATCTCTACCTAGCTTTCCCTCATACTCTACTGTTTTCCTACTTATTAATTTTCATGCCACTCTTGCTGTTTTCTGTATTCTAGCTAAACTTCAGACCTGTCATTCATTCTTGTGTAAGGATTTTATTTTCCCTTAAATTTGAGTCTGTGTTTTTTTTTGGTTTCCGCACTGTAGGGAATCTAATCTAATCTAATCAATACCAAATAGCCATAGTTGTAGTTTCTCCCTTGTATTTTTTTCTCACTCGAATGTTCGATTCCATGTATTCTAAAATATACCCTAAAATGTCTGTCACTGCATCTTTAAAGACCTTCAAAATTTAATTTGCCGATTAACTTTACCTTTGTTTTAAACATTAAAATACAGGTAGTTCTTCTATAACACCATGATTGCATTCTTATGCAACCCTGCATTATAGAAAAATCGCCTTTAGAAATAGTGCTGAGAATGATGGCGATGTAATCGCATTGCAGCCAATACATGTTTTAAAAGTTCGTGCTATAGAAACAGTGTCACCAAATCAGCAATTGCTTTTACAACAACTTTGCGTAAATGAAACGTGTGTTATAGCAGAATGACCTAATCTTGGACACACTCCTCACTCCCTTCAACTGAATGCAAAATTCAATTCTATTTTGATTTCCACAATTTATACATGCCTTCCCTATGAGGCTAATAATTAATCTTATTTCACAATACAATATCAAATCTCATATAACCTGCTAAATCTTTGGCTCCTCAATGTGCTCAGGAAACTTCTGATAGTGCCCTTAGTTTTAACATCAGAATGCCAGGTTAAAACCACGGTTAATTGCCTCTTTGAATACTTTAATTACTTACCTGAATAGCTCCTCAGAGATACACTGTCATCTGTAAACTGGTTGCACCTGGTTAAATCAGGATATGATTAGGGTCATTGGGTTTCTGATCTAATGCAACGTTTGGGGACTTGAATCCCCTGACTGCACATGAACCTGTCTCCTCTTAGTAATTAAAACTTTGACCATTATTCCAACAGCATTTAAAGTGGAAATGCAATAATGAACGAAATGGTCAAAAACATTTTTTTCAATAATTACCAAATTATATTAGAGAATTGCGCATGAAATCACAGTGGTGTAAGATGGTCAGATACAGCCTCTGACAAATTGGTTCATTGTCACATTCATTTCTTTAACCTGAAGTTATTCGCCTGATTTTACATTAGTATAATGCAATTACTGCAATCGCTCCAACATCTGCAATACAAGTGATTGTGAGCAATTGACATGTTCTCTACTTCAGCAATATGTTTTTTTCATATTCTTGGTATGACTGACAGCAGAGGCTTATGAGAGAGAAAACAAGTTCTAGAATACAAATTTATTTCCTACTGTTACAGCCAGTAAGCCCCAGGGCTCACTGCTGGGTTCACTGCTGTTTCTGTTGTACATTGATGGCCTTCCAACTATATGCACTGAGGTCAAAACATTACATGCTTGTTGATGAAATCTCTGACGGAATGGCTGACAGTTCTTCTCTATTTGAAATAATCTCCTACTTTTGAAACACAGATTTACAAGATGTTACTTACATTGTTTGAGAGTAACCATTAACCTCATAGCTTATTACTTAGATTTTTGCAGGGAGTTAGATATGTTCCACGTAATCATGTCAAAACTAATGAGTGAGTTGATGAAGATGACATTTTGGATTAGTGATGCTGGAAGAACACAGCAGTTCAGGCAGCATCCGAGGAACAGTAAAATCGACGTTTCAGGCAAAAGCCCTCCATCAGGAATAAAGGTAGAGAGCCTGAGGCATGAAGAGATAAGCTAGAGGAGGGTGGGGGTGGGGAGAAAGTAGCATAGAGTACAATAGGTGAGTGGGGAGGAGATGAAGGTGATAGGTCAGGGAGGAGGGTGGAGTGGATAGGTGGAAAAGGAGATAGGCAGGTAGGACAAGTCCGGACAAGTCATGGGGACAGTGCTGAGCTGGAAGTTTGGAACTAGGGTGAGGTGGGGGAAGGGGAAATGAGGAAACCGTTGAATCCACATTGATGCCCTGGGGTTGAAATGTTCCGAGGTGGAAGATGAGGCGTTCTTCGTCCAGGTGTCTGGTGGTGAGGGAGCGGCGGTGAAGGAGGCCCAGGACCTCCATGTCCTCGGCAGAGTGGGAGGGGGAGTTGAAATGTTGGGCCACAGAGTGGTGTGGTTGATTGATGCAGGTGTCCCAGAGATGTTCCCTCAAGCGCTCTGCTAGTAGGCATCCAGTCTCCCCAGTGTAGAGGAGACCGCATCGGGAGCAACAGATACAATAAATGATATTGGTGGATGTGCAGGTAAAACTTTGATGGATGTGGAAGACTCCTTTAGGGCCTTGGATGGAGATCAGGGAGAGGTGTGGGCGCAGGTTTTGCACTGCCTGCGGTGGCAGGGGAAAGTGCCAGGATGGGAGGGTGGGTTGTAGGGGGGGCGTGGACCTGACCAGGTAGTCACGGAGGGAACAGTCTTTGCGGAAGGCGGAAAGGGGTGGGGAGGGAAATATATCCCTGGTGGTGGGTTCTTTTTGGAGGTGGCGGAAATGTCGGCCGATGATTTGGTTTATGCGAAGGTTGGTAGGGTGGAAGGTGAGCACCAGGGGCGTTCTGTCCTTGTTACGGTTGGAGGGGTGGGGTCTGAGGGCGGAGGTGCGGGATGTGGATAAGATGCGTTGGAGGGCATCTTTAACCACGTGGGAAGGGAAATTGCGGTTTCTAAGGAAGGAGGCCATCTAGTGTGTTCTATGGTGGAACTGGTCCTCCTGGGAGCAGATACAGTGGAGGCGGAGGAATTGGGAATACGGGATGGCATTTTTGCAAGAGGTAGGGTGGGAAGAGGTGTAATCCAGGTAGTTGTGGGAGTCGGTGGGTTTGTAAAAATTGTCGGTGTCAAGTCGGTTGTCATTAATAGAGATGGAGAGGTCCAGGAAGGGGAGGGAGGTGTCAGAGATGGTCCAGGTAAATTTAAGGTCAGGGTGGAATGTGTTGGTGAAGTTGATGAATTGCTCAACCTCCTCGCAGGAGCATGATGAAGATGACATTTTGTTGCACATTTTAACTGGTTTGTCAAACATTAGTCCAGGTTAATGTGCAGTTTAATTGGGAAACGTGAGGTTTTGAAGGTAAGTGGTTAATAAAGATGTGTAAAATGCTGTGCATGATATATTCTGCTGTACATACTGTGGAATCATGTGAATATTGAATTGCCAAAAGTCAAAGATGATCAATCTTCTATGTAAACTTACATAATATGAATGATTTTGTACTTTCAATATGCCAGGTGTGTCAGTAGAGCAATGACAAATGTTACACAATCATTGCATAGAAAATGAAATGGAAGAATTATAAGAGAAGATGGGGCAAGATCTATGGAAATATTGGACTGACTAATTTTATCTTGTTGCATGCTCTCCAGTGTTCTGAAAACTCATACAAATTGAAAGTAAGTTTGCTTATCGCATCAGAGATGTAGAATGCCTGTCCAAATTTAATAGAAGAAGAAAGTCATAATTTCTATTGAGTTTTTCACTAATACTGACATCCCATTTTTGTTTGAGCCAGTGAAGTGCTTTTGAGGGGTAGTCACTGTCGGGAGGTAAGAAAAGTTGCACCCAAACTCTGCACTGTGCATAAGCAGGTTCCTCAAACAGCAATGTGATAATGACCAGGTAATATTTTGTAGTGATACTGATTGAGGAAAAAGCATCTGCCAGAACTGCCATGCTTTGAAGAAGTGCAATACAATCTTCCACTTATGCCAGATAGAGCAGAGATGTCTTCAGTCTCATCAAGAAATTCACACGTTTATCAGAGCAACTCACATTTACATTTGTGATTTGATTTTACACTCACATCCTGAGCTGGGACATGAATTATAGTGGGACCTTGTGACACAGAAGCAAATATTGCTATCAACAGCGCCATATCTGATATAAGGTTAAAGTGATTATAAGTGGTATAGCTTGTCAGATTGTTGCAAGAGATCAGACAACATTTCCTTGATGGTGTTCCAATTTTTTTTTTATGACAGAGCTGACAGATTTAAGGAAGGCAGAGCCTTTCATGATTTTTTTTAACATTTCCTCGCCCTACATTTCAAATTCCCCATACCTGAATTGCTGCTATCCAGAATTTTGCTTCCTGTGACTTAGTATATTTTAATACTTAATTTTAATACTTAATCCATTTCCCCTATCAATCCTGTGTTTGGGTATATACATTAGCATCTTAACATCATCAATTGTAATCATTCCATTATTGGCTTCGAGTGATTTATGCCCTAAGCTCTCAAATTCGCTCTCCTCTTTCTGCCTATTTCAATTTCCTCCCTTATGGCACTTTGTAAAATCTACCTTTTTGTTAGCCAACTTAATATTACTTTATGTGGCTCACTGGGTAAAATGAAGGGCTTTTTGGGGTGGGGGTGTGGTATTGTTGTTCATTTTACAGAAAATTATGTAAACAAGGGGAACTGGGCTCAACAGTGTTTGTTATGCACCAGACCAAACTCCCTGTAAGTGCACTCAAGGATAATCTAGACTCTAACTTTTGCTTAATTTAAGGTGCTGCTTTCCAGATGAAATTCAGTTGGTCAAACTACTTAATGTTAAGCAAAACACACTTTTTTTACACTACAGTTAAGATACAGATAAAATAAAAGAATTGGCTTAACTGTAACTATC
Organism: Chiloscyllium plagiosum; assembly: GCF_004010195.1. Taxonomy (NCBI): domain Eukaryota; kingdom Metazoa; phylum Chordata; class Chondrichthyes; order Orectolobiformes; family Hemiscylliidae; genus Chiloscyllium; species Chiloscyllium plagiosum. Next base: position 40,868,754 of record NC_057715.1, read on the forward strand.
AAAATGCTTAACAAAATAATTGATATATTAACTAACTGTTCAAATATAAATTCACCCATGGCAAAGGCAAATGCAGCAAAATAGACAGTCTCTCATACAATCCTGTTGCAAAAAAGAGCCCTCAGAGAAAAGAAAAATAGCTTTAATTTCTAGTTTCAATACCCTAGCAGCTGCTACTGAAAGCGAAAACTAAAAAGTTCTGGTTCTGTGGGAGCTTGACCCCACAAATTCACACTGCTTCTATTCTTCCAACTTTTAAAAGAATCCCAAGACCCCACAACCTTTTTACTTTATTGGATTCAAATAGACAGATCTTCATCACTGTTTTAAACCTTTCTTCAACAAATAAAGGATAAAATATACTTCTTAAAGCCATAGTATCATTACAAGTTAATTAAAATTTCTGGAAGAAGAGTATGGGAAGGGTCAGGAATCTAACTTCAGTCACAACAGATAAAGGGACAACTAAGAGAAGAGGGCTGTCAAAGCAGGATTGAGTGAGTATGTTGTACTTAAATGCATGCAATAAATCAAACAAAGTAAATGATCTTGTGGCACAGATTGAAATTGGCCATTGTTCTGTTGCAGATATCATAGAGACTTTGCTGCAAAAGGATTAGGGCGTGGAACGGAATATCCAAGGATTTGCCTCCTGTCAAAAGGACAGATAGAGGGGTGGGTTTGCCTCAGAGTCATAGAGATGTACAGCATCTGTGTTGAACTGCAGGTAAACAGACCTTTCGGTCCAATGCATCCATGTCGACCTGATATTCTAACTTAATCTAGTCCTATTTGCCAGCATTTAGCCCATATCTCTTTAAAACCTTCCAATTCAAACAGCCATCCAAATGCCTGTTACATGTTCTAATTGTCCTAGCCTCCACCACTTTCCCTCATAGCTCATTCCGTACAAATTAAATTAATAGCAAGAAACAATATAGGATCAGAAGGCATAGAATCTATGTGGATAGAATTGAGGAATCACAGAAGAAGAAAGATCATGATGGGAGTTTTGTGTAAGCCTCCTAGCAGTAATCAGGATTTGGTTCTGAAAATAAATTAGGAGACAGAAAATGTCTGTAAGAAAGGCACAATTACAATAATCGTGGGGATCTCAACATATAGGTGGACTGGGAAAATCAGGTTAGTAGTACAAACCAAGAAAAGGAATTCATGGAAAGTCGACCGGATGTTTTTTGGACCAGCTTGTGTTAGTGCCCACATAGGAACAGACAATTCTGGATTGGTGATGTGTAATGAGACAAACTTAATTGGGGAGCTTAAGGTGAAGAAATGATCATAGTATGATAGCCATGATGTGGAGGTGCCAATGTTGGATGGACAAGGTCAGAAGGCACCTGACACCATGTTATGATCCAACTGGTTTATTTGAAATCACAAGCTTTCAGAGCACTGCACATTTGCTTTCTTCTCTTGAAGCTTGTAATTTCAAATAAACTTAGAAGATAGAACAGTACAGCACAGTCCAGATCCTTTGGCCCTCAATGCTTGCTGACATTTTATTCTCCTTCAAGATCAGACTAATCTACATACTCTGCATGTTACTATCATCCATGTGCTATTTAAGAGTCACTTAAATGTACCTAATATATCTGACTATACTACCACTGTTGGCAGTGCATTCCATGTACCCACCAATCTCTGACATCTTCCCTCAACCTTCCTCTAACCATCTTAAAATTATGCCTCCTCATAATAGTCATAACCAAAGTCTCTGGTTATCCATTCTATATATGCCTCTCATCATCATGTACACCGCTATCAAATCACCTCTCATCCCCATCCTTCTTCACTCCAATGAGAGAAACTTTGGCTCCCTTAACCTTTCTTCATAAACATGCCCTCCAGTCCAGGCAGCATCTGGTAAATCTCCTCTGCACCCTCTCTAAAGCTTCCACATCCTTTCTACAATGAGGCAACCAGAACTAAACACAATATTCCAAGTGTGGTCCAACCAGAGCTTTATAGAGCTGCAGCATAACCTCGTAGGTGTTAAACTCAATCCCCCTGCTAATGAAAACTAACACACCATACCCCTTCTGAACAATCCTATCAACTTGGATGGCAACTTTGAAGGATCTATGAATGTGGACCCCAGGATCCCTCAGCTCTTCCACACTGCCTTTAACCCTATACTCTGAATTCAAATTCAACCTTCAAAATGAATCATTTCACACTTCTCCAGGTTGACGTCCATCTGCCACTTCTCAGCCAAGCTCTACATCCTGTCAATATCCCGTTGCAACCTACAACAGCACTCAACACTATCCACAACTCCACCAACCTTTGTGTCATCAGCAAACTTACTAACCCATCCTTCCACTTCCTCATTCAAATAATTTATAAAAATCACAAAGAGCAGAAGTCCCAGAACAGATCCCTGCAGAAAGTCACTGGTCACCGAGCTCCAGGCTGAATACTTTCCACCTTTGACCACCCTCTGTCTTCTATGTGCTGGCCAATTCTGTATCCAGACAGCGAAATCTCACTGTACCCCAATCTTCCTTACTTTCTGAACGAGCCTACCATGGGGACCCTTATCAAACATCTTGCTCTCAAACTTGTTGGTCTATAACCTGGTGTCATATGACTTTTGACAGAATTCACCTTGTAGTTTGAGAGGGAGAAGCTTGAATCAGATATAATGGTATTACAATTGATTAAAAGTAATTACAAAGACATAAGGGAGGAGCTGATCAGAGTTGATTGAAAGGCAAACTTATGAGGGAAGATAATGGAGCAGCAAGATGATTCTGGGAGTATTGAGAGAGGCACAGCAGAAATTCATCCCAAGGAAGAAGAAACATATTAAAGGAAAGATGAGAAAAGCCAGGGACAGCATAAAAGCAAACAATAAGAAATATTATATGGTGAAGATCAGTGGATGGCCTTTAAAAATGGATAGAGGACAACTAACAAAGTAGTAAGAGGGGACAAGATAAAATGTGATGGCAAGCTAGCTAATAATAAAAGTAAATTGCAAGATATTTTCTGGATATTTAATAGGTAAGGGAGAGGCAAAAGTGGGCATCAGACCACTGGAAAATAAAGCTGGAGAAGTAATAACGGGGAACAAAGAAATGGCTGAATAGGTACATTGCATTAGTCTTCAGTGAAAGACACCAATAGCATACCAGAAATTTACAAGAGTTGGGAGCAGAGATGAGTGCACTGGCCATCACTAAGAAGATGGTGCTAAGTAGCTGAAAGGTCTGAAGATGGATTAATCATCCAGGCTGAATGGCCTATACTCCAGGAATCTGAAAGGGATGGTAGAGGAAATTGTGGGGGCAATGGGGATGATCTTTCATGAATCGTTGAAGTCAGGGAGGGTCCTGGAGGACTGGAAAATGGCTAATGTAATCATCCTGTTTAAGAAGGGAGCAAGGCAAAAAAATGGAAATTTTGGACAGTTCGCCTGACCTTTGTTGATGGTAACATTTTACAATCCTTTATTAAGGGTAAGATTGCAGAGCACTTGGAAATACATGGTAAAAGAGGGCTAAGTCAGCATGGTTTCATCAAGGGGTGGCCATGACAAATCTGTGGAATTGTTTGAGGAAATAACAATAAAGTTAGTTAAAGGTGAGCCACTGAACACAATCTGTTGGGAATTCCAGAAAGCCTTTTACGAGATACCACATAAGGAGGCTGCTAAATAAGATAAGAGCCCATGATGTTTGGGGCAAGGTACTGGCATGGATAGAGGATTGGCGGACTGGCAGAAGGGCAGCGTGCAGCGATAAAGGAGCATTTAGCAGGATAGTAGCCAGTTACCCATGGAGTTCCACAGGCATTAGTGCTGGGATGGCAACCATTCATGCGATACATTAAGAAGGAACTGAGGACAGTTTGGCTCAGTGTGCAGTTGGTTCAAAGATAGGTGAAGGGACAATTGAAGGTGAAGAACTGGGAAGATAACAGGAGGACTTGGAAAGTTTGGGAGAGTGGCTAAAGAAATGGCAGATGGTATATAATGTGGTAGAAGAAATTAGGACCCAAGCGCACAGCCTCAGAGTGAGCTTAGAACTGAGTGAAGGAGGAATTTCTTCAGCCAGAGAGTGGTGAACATGTAGAATTAATTGCCACAGAATGCTATAAAGACTAAGTTACTTTGTGTATTTCTAATGGAGATAGGCAGATTCTTGATCAGAAAGTGGATCACAGGTTACAGTAAGAAGGTAGGAGAATGATGTTGATAAGCACATCAGCCATGATCAGATAGCAGAACAGACTCGCTAAGCTGAAAGGCCTAATTCTGCCCCTATATGTTGTGGTCTTATGTTCTAGTAAGTGCAATAAAGTCATTTTGAGATGTTTGCTTTTTGTGGACCGTGTCTTCCAAAGCTTAGAATCAGTGCTATTATTCAGCTAGCATTTGCAATAAAGTCTGATAGCTTATTTCTAAGAAGATTTTTCCTTAACTTGAAATAGTTTGGTCATTTTTTATGTCCTGGAATATGTTCAGTTTTTGGATACTTTATTATGATTTATTGTCACATTTTTGAAATACATTTAAAAAAAAAGTGTTGTTTTGCATGCTATTCAGGCAGATCATACCATGCGAAATGCATCAGGATAGCAGAAAAGAGCACAGAATTCAGTGTTACAGCCACAGAGAGCAAGATTAGAATTAACATTTAAGATTCGAGAGTGTGGTGCTGGAAAAGCACAGAAAGTTAAGCAGCATCCAAGGGACATGAGAATCGACATATCAGACAAAAGCCCTTCATTAGGAATTTAACATTTAAGAGGTCCATTCAAATGACTGATAACATGGGGGGGGGGGGGGGAAGCTGTCCTTGAATCTGTTCCCAAGTGAATTCAAATTTTTATATCTTCTATCCAACATAAAAAGTTGGAAGAGAGTATAATTGGGGTGGGAGGAGGTCTTTGATTATGTTGGTTCCTTTCTCAAGGCAGCAGGAAGTATAAATGGAATCAGTGGATGAAAGGCATGATGGACTGGGCTATGTTCATGACTTGCTGTAGTTTCTTGCTGGCTTGGGAGGAGCAGTTGCCATACTACAGTGTAATGCATCCAGATATGATGTTTTCTATGGTGCACATATAACAATTGGTAAGAATCTTGATGGACATGTCAAATTTCATTATCCTCCTGAAGAAGTAAAGACATTGTTGTGCTTTCTTGACCGTCTCGTTAAAGTGGGTGGACCAGGACAGATTATTGGTGATCATCACTCTCAGGAACTTAACAGTCTCTACCATCTCCACCTCAGCACCATTGGGGCAGGCTCCTTCATTGCTCTTCCTGAATTGTTGTCTTTACATCATGCTGCTGAGTACTCAATCTCTTTCTTGTATTCTGTCTCGTCGTTGTTTGAACTCCAATTTAAAAAGGTGGTGTCATCAGCAAACTTGGGGTGGAATTTGGCCACAGTCTTGAGTGTATAAAGGGTATAGTAAGGGGCTAAGGATGCAGACTTGGGGGGCACTTGTATTGAGGATTATGTTACCTATTTTTACTGATTGCGGTTTGAGTCAGGAAGTCAAAGATCACGTTACAAAGGGGAAAACTGAGACCTAGGTCTCAGAGTTTAGAGATGGGTTTGTTTGGAAATATGGTGTTGAAAGCAAAATGATAGTCAATAAGTAGGAGCCCAACATGGGTATCCTTGTTATCCAGATATTCCAGGGATGAGTGTAAGGCCAAGGAGATGTCATCTGTTGTGGACCTGTTGCCTAAATAGGCAAATTACAAGGGACCAAGGCAACTTAGTAGGCTGGAGTTGATCTGAGCCATTACTAACTTCCAAAAACTTCATAACTGTGAAGATCAGAGCCACCAGGCTGTAGTCATTGAGGCATGCGGCATGATTTTTCTTTGGCACCAGGATGATGGGAGTCTTGTTGAAGTGGGTGGGGACTTTATGGTAAGGAGAGGTTTAAGCTGCCTGTGAATGCTCTTGCTAGCTGGTCCACACAGGATCTGATGGGATCGTTTCCTATGGGTTCGCTCTCAAGAAGGCCGATCTAACATCTGCAGTGGTGAGCATGGGTATAAGTGCATTCAAAGCTGTTGGGATAGGTGACACTGATGACATTTCACTGATCTCCTGTTCAAACAGAGTGTGGAATGCATTGAACTAATTGGGTTGGGATGTACTATTGCCTGTGATCCTGTTTGACTTTACTTTGTAGCCTGTTATTATGAACTACAGCTGCAATTCTTGTGTTTCTGTTCAATAGAACAACTCAGCATTCAGACACTCACAAATTTTGACTTAGCAGAATGTATTGATTTTGCAGCTGTCCCTGGCATGTTTTGGATCATGTGTTTAATCCATCAATATTAAAAGGAAATATCAAATAAAGTGCCTAAGAGATATGCTCTTAAGTTAAATTGGAAGAACAGTATATAGTTTAATCTACTTCCAGATCTAGATGTTTCAGTGACATATTTAGCATTAGAAAGCTTTACTTTAAGCACAGAAATTTAACAAGATACATATTTAGAATAAAGAATTTTTTTACATAATGCAACAGCAATATTTGTTGTTTATAAATGAACATTTATGCCAGCCGTAATTATTTAAGGTTAAAATCTGTTACAAAAATCACATCTCAACCAGTTTAATGTTACATTGCTCATTTTCCACTCTTCATATCTAACTCTAAATTTCCATGCCATTATAGTCAAAACTTCTGTTCCATTGACTTGCATAGTATGTCGATATCAAGTTAATGAAGAGTGTTATAACGCAATGTTCCCATATGCATTATAAATCTGTGCACTTGGAAACATTTAGAGAAGACATTTTATAATGAGCAATGCATAAATATAAAACTATAATTATATGCAAATCATTTATCTGTCTTTCACTGCAGAACTGTCTGGTGCAAGGCAAGTACAATATTAAAATGCTGGTCCCATTAAAGGAAGGCTTTTTGCATTCATAAATAGAAGCTTCTACTTGACCTGCACTTGCTGCTTAAATATGCATTACATTTTGGTATGTTTGTGAAGTATTTCATGTAGCAGCACATTACAAGAACTCCTTATCTACTTTGACATTAGATTTTCCCATTAAGTGTCAATTGAATCCACTTAGCAACAGTTAGACAGTTAAATATTTTGTGTGAATGATTACTCACTTTTGAATGGCCTCTTTTACATTTAAAACTCCCTTTGGCTTAATCAGTCTGGAACGTTTTCAGTTTTAATTGCTGCTTAGAACAAATGTAAGACCAAAAACTACAAAATAATCTCCTTTTAATCATATTCAAAACAAATCTAATTTATGTTAATAATTAACCTGCAAGACACAGTGATATCCACATGATAATTGGAATTGTAACTGAATCACAGCAGCAAGTTTAAACAATTTATGTATATGTCAACATATATGCATAAATTGTCAGTATGCTTCCTTGTTCAACACCTGTTGGAGGAAGCACTAAAGACAGCGTAAGATCAAGCAAAATTCCCTATCATCTAAAACATTGGACAAGATCCCAGACTTTTCCATTTCAATATCTAAAATACTGGACAGCACTATAGACTGATGAGGTTGCAGCAAATACACAACAAAGCCAGCAAAATGGAGAGTTCTGTTTAGGACTATTATCCAGCCTCTACTCTAAAAAGAACAATCAACTGACACTCAGATTCCAGCCCGAGACAGCTAATATGTTTGGGGCCTACAGAAATACTAAACATTCAACTTCAATCAAAATCCATTCACATATACTCTTAATGATCAGGAAACCAATGATATTAGAAGGATTACCAGAAATACAATGGACAATACAGATTTGGCAGAAATCAATTCCAGCAGCTGTCTTCAGAGGGAGAAATTCCAACAGCTAATTCCAGCAGCTATTTTCAAGAGCGTTCAATGAGCTAATTCTCGAAACAACTCCAAGAGTGATCCCAAAAGCTATTTACAAGAGCAATTCTTGAGAGCAAGTTGAGAGCATTCAAGAATGTTCCAAGAGCTTCTGAGCAAGAAATAGCAGACACAGGCCTGTTCTGAAACAGGGGAACCAAAGTCAACTGACCACAACCAGACCTAAGAATTAACAAAGTCTGAAAACCATCCAACCCAACCCACACCACAAGGCTTCAGACACATTCTGAGGTGCAAACCAGGCTCGCCATCTAGCAGAAAGTAAAGAAAACCAAATACTTACCCGACAGATCCACTATGCACTGAGCCACATCAGCAGCACTCAGTTCAAATTGAAAGGCTTTTGCAGTCCAAACTCTTTATCCAGGCACTGGATAGGAACAACCAGGTATATTTCAAAATCATGTTTTCCTTAGTAGTGAGCTGAAACTCCCAAGACCCCGAAGGTCCCACCTAGTTCACAGGGTGGGGAAGGCAGGTGGTGTCCATGCATGGGGCCCCAAGGGAAGGAAGCTTGATTAAAGATTCTGTAATTAAAACTATTGCTTTTAGATTCTAATAGTGTTTAATCTCAGTAATAGTGTATTTAATAGTAATACTATCCTCTGAATAATTCATTCAATTTCCCTGTTGATTGAATTTGTCTTTTTTTTTTGAATTTTAAGTAAATCATTCTTTTGCCCTGAAACACCGGACTACTGCCTTCTTCATTTCACATTCCCTAAATCAGTCCAGTGTCTAGAACCAGGGATCTGGGAGTGATTCAAGCCACTTTAAAGTCGGAAAATTACTGATTGCAAATCAGAACCTGACAGCAGCAAGGACACTCTGTGAACTCTAAATACATTACGGTCCACTACTGAGTGATTTGGCTGAATTTTAAAGGATATAGCAGCTAAGCTACATCTACAGCAGGTGGTGAGGGAATTAGGAAGATGGAAAAACTGACTTGACCTCATTCTCATCAATCTACCTGTTGCAGATATGACTGCCTACAGCTGTATTGAATGAATCCTGTTGTACTGAATACAAAGTCCTATCTTCACATTAAATGCAACAGCCTTTGGGGAGTATGGCACTACCATTGTGCTAAATGTGACAGATATAAACAGATTGAGCAACTCAAGACTGGGCATCCCGAAAGTGCTGTGGGTCATCAACAGTAGTAAAATATGTTCAACGACAATCTGCAAACTTGTAACCTGACATAACCCCCATTCTACCATAACAATAAAGAGCCAGTCAAACCCTTGTTCAATGAAGAATGTAGGAGGGCATGCCAAAGCAGCATTATGCACAGCTAAAAATGATGTGTCACTGTGGTGAAGCTACAAGACAGAACTACTTGTGTGCCAAACAGCATAAGTAGCAAGTGATCAAGCTAAATGATCCCACAAAAATGGATCGGTTCTAAGCTCTGCAGTCCTGTCACATCCAGTCATGAATGATGGTGGCCAACTCAACAACTCACTGGAAGTGGCTCCACAAATATCCCCACATCAATGATGGAGGAGCGTAGCACATCAGTGAAAAATACAAGGATAAATAACTTGAATTTACTTTCAGCTAGCACTGCTGAGTGGATGACCCAGTTTGGCATCCTCCAGAAGTCTCCAGCGTCACAGCTGATGGTTTTCAAATAATAGGATTCACATCATGAAATGGCTGAAGTCACTGAATACTGCAAAGTCTATGGGCTCTTACAACATTCTGGCAATAGTACTGAAGATCTGTGCTCCAGAACTAACTACGTCCCTGGCCTACTGTTCCAATATAGCTACAACACTGGCATTCACCTGACAATGTGAAAAATTGTCAGATTTGTTCTCTACACAAGTAGGACAAATCTAACCTGGTTAATCAGCACCCTGTTAGTCAATTCTCAATTTCAATAAAGCGATGGAAGGGATTGTAGGCAGTGCTGTCAAGTAACACTTGCAAAGGTAGCATCTGCTTGCTGATGCTCTGATTGAGATACTCAGCTCCTGACCTCATAGCAGACTTGACCAAATATGGACAAAAGAGCTCAATTTCAGATGTGAGATTGACTGCCCTTGAAATCAATCCAGATAAGTGCAAGGTGATGCATTTGGGCAAAACAAACAAGGCATGGGAATACGTGATGAATGGTAGGACCCTAGAAAGCACTGAGGATTAGAGGGACCTTTATGTCCGATTTTAAGGGGATGTACTGGCCCCTTAAAGTATTAGGATAAGTTGATAAAGTGATTAAGAAGGCAAATGGAATACTTGTCTTTGTTAGCCAAAGCAGAGTTTAAGAGCAGGGAGGTCTTCTGGAATTATATAAACCATCAGTTGGACAACATCTAGATTATTATGAGCAGTTTTAAAATCTACATAATGAGAAGGATAGTAATGGAGAGGATGCAAAGCAGATTTACTAGAATGTTGTCTGGTCTGGTTAGCTTGAGGAGGAAGAGAGATTGGACAGAGTAGTGAACTTGATGAGCCAAATGATCTTTTCCTGTGCTGAGAACTTCGTCTCAGCTGTATTTAATGGAGTGTGGAACACTCTCAAAGTTGGAGTCAATGGGAATCGGGGGAAATGCTTTCTTCATTGGAGTCATATCTGGCACAAAGGAAGATGGCGGTGGTTGATAGAGTTCAACCATCTCAGCTGCAGATCATCTTTGCATTTGTTCTTCAGGCCCAACTATCTTCAGCCACTAACCAATAACCTTCCCTTCATTACATGGTCGGAAGTGGGTATGTTTGCTGACTACACAATGTTCAATATCATTTGCAACTCTTCAGATACTGAGCAGTCCATGTTTATGTGCACCAAGACATTTATTGCTTTCAGCTGAAAAATGGTAAGTAACATTCATGTTACACAAATATCAAGTGATGACCATCTCCAACAAGACAGAATCTAACTGTCAAGCCATTGTATACTTGATAAATTTTTGAAGCTTCCCTGTAGGGGGCAGTGTACTAGGAGTTTCCACTCTGCTGCTAGAATTAGAGCTTGGAGGCTGAAGTTGATTGAGGCAGAGAGTCTGGGATCTTCGGTATTGCAGCCTGCCAAGGGGAATTTGGGCCTGGGATTCTCTGTTGATACCTTTGGATGCTTGGTGGTCTGCATTTCTCCTCAGTGAGTTGAAGACTGAAGTAACAACACCTATTGTCACTGGGAGGAGCTGCTGCTGAATTGAGGACCAGAGCCTGGGTTCTCTGTTGCTGGCTTTGGAAGCCTGGTAAACTACATTTCTCCTCAGTGAGTCAAATACTAAAGTAACAACACTTGCTATGCTGGGAAAAAGTTGCTGCTGGTTGAGGTCTGGAGTCTAGGGTGTTGCAGCCTGTTTGCTCGAGGGATTCAAGCCTGGGATTTGCTGCTGAGCAGAGAGACCAGGACATTGCAAGAGGGAGGTTGACAGAGAGAATTCCAGTAGGTAGGAATACAAACAGTAAACAGGGAATGAACAAAGAGGCATACCTAACAGCTTCTTGAGAGAGGGAGTATGAACTCCAGAGTGATGTCATAGCCAAGTCAATAAGTGGTTATTTTAGGGGTGAGTATAACTCTTTAATTTTCTTGCTTGTTGAAATCACTATTTACTAATTAACTTTAGTGTGTGTGAGTGAGAATTAGATTTAGATTTTTTAATGGCTAATATTTGGGTTAATTAAAAGGATATTAGGCTATTCCCTTTGAGCAGTATACTCTACATGTAATATGTGGGAGTTCTTGGATGCTGATTGTATTGCTGAGTAACATGTATGCAGGCGATGCTGTCAGTACCTCCAAATCAAATGCAGGTAATGCAGCTTGACTGAGGTCTAGAGGCACTGAGTGACATTTGGGAGAAATGAGTGTTATGTGGAAAGTGTGGTGATGGTTACTCTCCAGTGTAAGAGGGTGCAGGAGGATAGGAAATGGGTGACCATTGCATGCAAGCATTCCTGATGAAGGGCTTTTGCCCGAAACGGCGATTTTGCTGCTCCTCGGATGCTGCCTGAACTGCTGTGCTCTTCCAGCACCACTAATCCAGAATGCAGGAGTCACCTCAGGCCATACCAATAACCAACCAGTCCTCCATGCTGAGTTCTGGCAACACTGATAATGCCTCAGGAAATTGCAGTCAAAGCAAAACCTGTAGGGCACTCAGCTGCACAGAGCAGGCAGAAAAAGGTAGTTAGGACTGTGACAAGGGATTCCATCATTAGGAGAACAGCAAGGTGCTTCTGCAGCCACTCTAGTGACAAGAGGATAGTGTGATGCTTCCCCAGTGCAAGGGTCTTGCCAGGTACTGAGTAGCTGCAGGGAATTTTGGGGGGAGCTGGGTCGGAAGAGAACCAGCCAATGGTTGTGGTACGTTATTACCATTGACATGGGGATGAGGTGGAAATTAAAAATAGTAAGGACAAAAGGTCACTGACAGGTGTGGTTTATGCAAGCTATCCTGGATCTTGTCCTGTATAATGAGACATGAATAATTAATGATATCATAGTTGGGGATCCTTTCAGAGCAAATACAGCATGTTTGAATTTAAAATCCAGATGGAAGGTGAGAAGGTAAAATCCAATACCAGTATCTGGTGCTCAAATAATGGGGTGGGACGAGCTGGCTAAGGTAGATTAGGAGCAAAGACAAAGATTAAATGGTGGGACAATGGAGGAACAGTTGAGAACTTTCAAAGCAATTTTTCAGTGCTCAGCAAAAGTATATACCAGTGAAAAGGGAGGACTGCAGGAAAAAAGGATAATTGGCCACGGATAACTAAGAAAATAAAGGAGGGCATCAAATTGAACGGTAATCCGTGCAAAGTGGCAAAGATTTGTGGGAAATTGGCAGATTGAGAAATATCTTAAGATCAACAGGCAGCCATGTAAAAAGCTATAAAGGAAGATAAAATTGAGTATAAACTATCTCAGAATATAAAAATAGAAAACAGGTTCTACAAAAATATAAAACAAAAAATGTTTTATATTTTTTAGAGGGTGAGAAGGGGGATTTAATAATGGAAATTGAGGAAATGGTTGAATAGGTATTTTGTGTCTGTCTTCACTGTGGAAGACAGAAACAACGCACTCATGATAAGGAGGCTATGGTACGTGATCTAAAACTGATCGTTATCACTACAATGGTAGTATTAGGCTAGCTAATGGAGCTAAAGGTAGACAAGTCTCCTGGCTCTGGTGGAATGCATCCTCAGGTACTAAAAGTGATGGTAAGGGAAATAGCAAATGCATTGGTGGAAATTTAGCAAATTGGACTCTGGGGCTGTTCTGGCAAAATAGAAAACAGCAAATGTGGTGCCACTGCTTCAAAAAGGAGGCAGACAGAAGTTGGAAAATGGTAGGCCCATTAGATTAATTTCTTTAGTTGAGAAAATGCTTTAATCTATTATTCAGGATGAAATAGTGAGACATCTGAATAAAAATTGTCCCATTGGGCAGACACCGCATGGGTTCATGAAAAGCAGGTCATATTTAACTAATTTACTGGAATTCTTTGAGAACTTTGTGAACACGGTGGACAATGGGAAACTGGTGGATCTGGTGTATTTGGCCTTCCAGAAGGCATTCGACAAGATGCCACACAAAAAACTGTGGAATAAGATAAAGATGCACAGTGTTACGGATAATGTATAGCATAGATAGAGGATTAATTAATCAGCAGAAAACAAAGAATGGTGGTAAATGGGTGTTTTTCTGGTTGGAGATCAGTGGCTTGTGGCCTCAGGGATCAGTGTTGAGCACCCAATTGTTTATAATTTACATAGATGCTTTGGAGTTGGGGACCAAGTATGGTGAGTCAAAGTTTGCAGTTGATACTGAAATGAGTGATAAAGCAAAGCGTTCAGAGGATACTAAGTCTATAGAGGAATATAGATAGGTTAAGTGAATGGGCAAAGGTCTGGCAGATGGAGTGCAATGTTGGTAAATGTGAGTTCATCCATTTTGGTAAGAATAACAACAAAATGGACTATTATTTAAAAGGTCAAAATTGCAGCATGATGTTGTGCAAAAAGACCTGGATGTCCTTGTAACTGAGTCACAAAAGGTTGGTTTGTTGGTGTGTTAGGTAATTAAGAAGTCAAATAAGATATTGTCCTTCACTGCTGCAAGGATGGATTTTAAAAATAGGGAGGTTATGCTCCAACTGTGAAGAGTGCTGGTGAGGCTATACTTGAAGCATTGTGTACAGTTTTGGTGGTCATACTTGAGAAGGATGTACTGGCACTGGATGGGGTGCAGAGGAAGTTCCCTAGGTTGATTCTGGAGTTGAGACCATTAGCTTATGAGGGCAGATTGTGTAGACTGGGACTATACTCATTGGAATTTAGAGGAATGAGGGGTGATCTTGTGGAAACGTAAAATTATGAAGGGAAGATAGAAGCAGGGAGGTTGTTTCCGCTGGCTTGTGAAACTAGAACTGGGGGAATTGCCTCTAAATAAGGGGGAGCAGATTTAGGACTGAGCGGAGAAAGAACTTTTCCCAAAGGGTTGTGAATCTGTGGAATTCCCTGCCCAGCAAAGCAGTTGAGCCTACCTCATTGAATGTTTTTAAGGCAGAGATAGATTTTTCAACAGTTAAAGAATTCAGGGTTTTGGGTGGGCAGTAAGTGTAGCTGAGTCCATGAGAAAGATTAACCTTGATCTTTAATGGTGGAGCTGGCTCGAGGGGCCAGATGGTCTACTCCTCTTTCTTGTTATTATATTTATATCTTGACATTGAATGGCTGTGCCATCAACCCCCATCCCCCCTCACTATCAATAGAAATTACCACTGACCAGCAATAGAATTGGATTAGCCCTTATAAATATTATGGCTACAAAACTTATTCAGAGACTAGGAATCCTGCAACAAGTAACTTTCCTCCTGATTTGTACTCGAGGCACAGATTGGGAGTGTAATGGAAATACTCCCCACTTACCTGGATGAGTGCAGTTCCAGTAACACTCAAGAAGCTGTACACCATCCTAGGACAAAGCGACCGAATTGACAGGCATCCAATTTGCCAGTTTCAATATTTACTCCCATCATCAACACGCAGTGACTGCAGTTTGTAGCATCTATATTATGCATCTCAATAACTCAAGAACTGTGATAGTTCAAGAAAGAAGGTCACCACTATATTCTCAAACAATTAGGAATATGGAGGTATTGTGGGCTTTGCCACATCTCAGCAATATTACAGAAATAAAAACAGAAGTTGCTGGAAGAGCAACAGGTATGGCAGCATCTGTGAGGAGAAATCAGAGTTAATGTTTTGGGTCCAGTGATCCTTCCTCAGATATAAAAAGCAGTTTTTGATTTTTTTTTCAGACAGGCAATACAATTTCCTCCTCCTAAACTGAATGTTGGAAAACTAGTTCTGCTGTTTTCTCTGTAAGGCTTATGGAAAGCATATGGTAATTTCAGAACATAATTAGGTAGTTAAGGCTTGAAGAGCATGTAAAAAAAGAATATGCAACAAAGCACCAATAGGCATTTAAGCCAGTCATTATGCAAAAAATTAAATGAAAATAACCTTTGCTATGTTTTCTGATGTGTTTAGTTTTTAGCTTTGTATATTGTAAATCAGATGAGGTGATTACATGCTTAGTGATTAACAGAACATTAATGTACACACTGTACAATTCTAATGAAGAGTTTACATAAATGAAAAGTAGAACCACTTAAACTTTTAAACTGGTAACACCAATTTTTACTTGTACTTGCCTGCTTTACTAATTGTTATAATCAATCTTCCATCAGATTGTCCTGGGGATGAAACTGAACAATGAACAGTTCTTACTCTGTGGTAAGAACTCTGCATTTCGAGTCATAGATCTACAGCACAGAAATAGATCTTTTCATCCAACTCGTCCATGCCGACCAGATATCCTAACCTAACCTAGTCTCATTTGCCAGCACTTGGCCCCTCTAAACCCTTCCATTTTGTATACCTATCCAGATGACTTTTAAATGCTGCAATTGTACTACCCTCCACCACTGCCTCTGGCAGTTCATTCCATATACGCACCACCCTCTGCATGAAAAACATTGCCCCTTAGGTCCCATTTATATCTTTCCCCTCTCACCCTAAACCTATGCCCTTTAGTTCTGAACACCTCCAACCCTGGAAAAAGAACTTGTCTATTTATACCATCTCGAGTTTATAAACCTCTATAAAGACACTCCTCAGCCTCCAACACGATTTGCTTCAAACTGAATGCTTTTGCACTAACTGGATGCATACTCTTCTGTTCTGAGGCAGGAGGCCTAGGTTCAAGTCCCATCTGCACCAGCCGTATGTTATAACATCTCTGAACAGATTGATTGGAAAATATCTACACCATTCTGGTTGTAAAAAAAAAGCATGATGTTTCAGAGCTTAGGAGGAGACATCTTACCACACATTGTTTGACTGTTTAACCACTGTATTTAATTCAGCCAACATGGAGTACAAGTAGATTGACTACAGATTTGTTTGTTTTTAATCCGAATTAGGAAACCTGGTGTCATTTTAAAAATTTGAAAGAATGTTCATTTTTAACCACAAACACCCCCAAATCACTTTCCAGCCACTGAAATACTTTGAACGAATTACCATTGCAATTTGGAGAACATAACAAACAAGGTCCCGCAAAGAACATTGATGTAATTGACAGAGAATGAGAGAGAACTTTCACTTTGGATGTAATCAGCAAAAGGGTCCAAAATGTGTTAAAGATTGCACCTATTATGTAATCGTTTTCTTTTGTCCAAGTATCTACACAATCTTATTTTGCAGATTTAACATTTGGCAATCCTCAATGAATTAGGGTTTTGTTTGCAAATGTAATTTTAAAATTGCCTTTAAAAATATTCATCGACATATTTATGGATCTTAATGTTATTCTGTTGGATTAATATAGCTAAAAATGGATTTATCACAAAAACAATCGGTGTTTTAATCACCTTTTCACCATTACTTGTTAGTAAGCTTATTTTAATTGAATAAAAATAATCTGTGATACTGCCTGTCACCCAGCCCCATCCACGTATGGGGATGAGACAGCCTCATGCACCCACATGGCAAATCATCAAACTTACACTCTCAAGTTATTCAACAATCCAGTGCTACATTTTAGAATGCACTGGCACCTTTCATTGCTTTCTTGTTTTCTTAACACTCCTTCACTTTGCATCTATTTAGATAGTTGCAGCATTTCTGTCTTGCCTTTTGTTTTGCTTTTCCTTCTCAACAAGAGTATGAAGGCTCACAGCATTTCTGTCTTGTTTAATGCAGGGAGAAAGCCGTGCCACTTGTCATGGTTGTCAGTGGTGATCACTCAAGTGGATGAACATGTTGCCATATGACATCATACTATGCCAATCTCATACCTGCAACATGTATAAGTAGCTCTGATCTTCAGCATCTGCAGTGTACATGCCAAACACATTGCATGTGCTCCAACAAGATAGCCATCTCAAAATTTAAGGGGAGTAGTCCTCAGACATTTCAAGGAAGCAACCTTCAGTCAGAGGGTCCTGGCACTCTACAGAAAGGGCATCAAGTGCTATCAGCCTTGGGCACAGCCAATTCAATTGGGATATCCAGGTTTGGGGGTTCATATCATCTTGAGTTCAGGGAGTAGTTCAGAATCAGTCATGTCCAATGCAGCCATGGGTGGAGACAATAGTATATTAGAGGATATGGGTTACTGCAGTGGGCTAGTGGTAAGGGATCTTCAATGATCAAAACTTCCTGAGCTTGCATTGGTGGACTGCACAGCATGTTGGTTGGCACGGCTAAGTTGTATGGCCAAGGATCCAGGGAATGTTTGAATATTAGGTCATAATTCAAAGAGATGGGCAAAGAAGTCTGAAGTCTCAGTAGTAATGGGCTTGACAAATGGTGCATCTAAAAAAAAATGCAATTTGGGGAAAGCTCCTTGATTACCAGGCTCAGCCTGTGCCTCATGGTGTCAAGCACAATCTGTAGACCTTCTATTCTTATACAAATCACAAATGTGCATTAGCAATGAAAAATGGCTGTGAACATACCCAAAGCGGGTGGACTAAGTGTTTTCTTTTCTATCCGAGTACCTGACCTCCAATTATGAAAAATGTGAGGCCCTTCAAAGGGCAATTGCATTAATCAAACATTTGAGTACAAGTTGAAAACATCTTTAATTGTAGTGCCCTTTAGGTGAAATACAAATAGTGTCCAACTATGTAGAATACAAATCTTGGTCACAAACAACCCTGACTATCTTTTGTCATTAGATTGAAGATAATGTCGAGAGTGTGATGCTGGAAATGCACAGCTGGTCAGGCAGTATCTGACGGGCAGGAGAATCAACGTTTCAAGCATAAGCCCTTTATCAGGAATCTGGATGCTGCCTGACTGGCTGTGCTTTTCCAGCACCACACTCTTGACTGTGATCTCAAGCATCTGCAGCCTTCACTTTCTCCATGGATTGAAGATCGTCTTTTCTGTGAAGCAGAAGTAGCCATAGTTAACTTTCACTTGGCACCACTAAGGCACAATTCACAAAGACATCCAAGATCTCATAGGCTACACAAGGGCACAGAACTGATTTTTTTTCTCACCTTGAACTGTATGTATTTGTCAGCATATGCAAAACTTCCATGTTTGGGGGTAATATGGAGTGTGAGGGTTGGTGGACAAGATATCACTAATCACTCAGCCATTTCAATCCTTTATGTATTTGTGCGTTATGGACCAGACCAGACCCCCTCAAAACATTTCAAGAAAGTGGTCCAAACCCTAATTTTGCAAGTTGTTTTCAGCAGGTGTATCACGGATAGTCCAGGAGTGATGCAGCTGAGCAACTCACTTAGTTTTTAACAGAACAGAATTTATTTAAAAGGTTATTTACAAGAATTTATTTAAAAGATTACCAGATGAGAAACAAACAAAAGCGAACAGAATACAGAATAACTTAACCTATCTGGCAAACCAACAGATCATCCCGAATTAATCTGCTGTTCAAAATACTTGCAACCATCCCCATGAACAACCCTTGGCACAAAATGTAAAATCAATCCCAGGATCTTACCCAGGAGAGAAGCCAGAGAGGGGAGAGTCAGCATGGACATGCTTCTTTGGGGTCCAGCAGTCTTTCCCAACTCTATTGTGCTAAAACCAAACCAAGTCACCCAGAGAAAAAGTGAGCTGGGAGAACTGACAACTCTCTTTTCATTGTGCAAGTTTTTTTCACTTCAAAGCCTTTTGCCTGAGGTAGTATCTGTTCGCTATAATCACATTTGTCTGAAAACCCTTCAACTTAAACTTTTTAGAGTCTGTGTCTTTTACGACCTCTCTGGAAAATAGACAAGGACAGCATAACATTGTAAAAGGAGCAGCTTTGTCACGTGCAACATAGTTTGTGCTGTATTCATTCGTCAGAATATGGTCCCTATGCCAAAGATCCTTATTGTGGGTTCTCTAGGTTTTGCTGCCTGGAGGACTATGTTTAAACCATCAAGTGCTTGATGTCTCACCAAGGTTGGTTGCTGGGGGACAAGGGTTGCCCTGTGCAACCAGGGCTGATGACTCTATTTTATGACCCTTTAACTGAGGCCAAGCATAGACACAATAGGTGAGATAAATATTCTGAATTTGAGGTCCTGATGCTGCAATTGGTTTGGGGTGCCACAGAGTACACTCCATGCAGAGAGTGATGCAACACCCTAGCATGCAACTAGAGTAGGCAACGAGGGAATGTAATGCAGCAGCATTACAAGGAGGAAAATGAGGGTATGTGGAAGGAGGAACATCACCTTCTGTATGATAAAGCACTGCAGTGTCAGGCAAACAAGGGCTTAACTGAGTCTTTGTTACAGTAAATGTAGACTGTAAATGTGTGGTTAGCTAAAACACAGGCAGTCTCTGTCTGCTTACAAAAGCAAATGCAACTTTTCTCGGTTTGATTTTTCTTTGCTTTTGATGCTGTGGAATAAAAATGACACTTCAAATTTAAGGCTCTGTGGTTTGTGATAGTCCCAAATGGAACAGTAAGATGATGTTAGGTTACACTGTACATTGAGGAGTGCCATACTTATGAAGAAGAGTCCTACAAGACTCAAAACATTAATCCTGTTTCTCTATCCCCAGATGCTGCCAGACCTGCTGAGCTCATGAACCATTGTCTGGTTCAGATTTCCAGCATCCACAGTATTTTGCATTTATAAAAGTAAGGAAGTTACTGTGTGGAGGTTTAGTTTCAATATTTAAGGACAGATGCAAATATTTTACCAATAACTCAGAGGATGTTCACTAGATTGACATCTAGAGTGTGTGTGTGTTTTTTGAGGATGGCTTGGACCATTTGGATTTATTTCCATGGAGATCAGTAGGGTGAATGGTCATGAAATTTGTGTTAAAACTGTATCTTTTAATGTCTCCCAGCTAATTATTTCCATAAGGGTAGAAATAGCAGCTGTGGTCTTCTGATTTATGTATCCAATGGGATCTTTTATATCCAGTGGAACTGACAGATGGGCCCTTAACCTCATCTAAAAGACAACATCACTGATCATGAAGTGCTCCCTCTGTATTGCCCTGAATTGTTAATCTTGATGTTTTTCTACTCAAGTAGTGGGACCCAATCCCAGAGTCTTGTATTTCAGTGGTGAAAATGTTATCTACTGAGACACTGGATGTTATAAACATTATAATTTGGAGATGCTGGTGTTGGACTGGGGTGTACAAAATTAAAAATCACATAACACCAGGTTATAGTCCAACAGGTTTAATTGGAAGCACACTAGCTTTCAGAGCATCGCTCCTTCATCAGGTGATAGTGGAGGACTCAATCCTAAGACACAGAATTTATAGCAAAAATTTACAGTGTGATGTAATTGAAATTATACATTGAAAAATACCTTGATTGTCTGTTGAGTCTTTCATCTGTTTGAATACCATGGTAGTTTCACTTCTTTCATGTGTAAATCACAAAACCTTTTTTTTTAAAAGTTGCATTCTCAGGTTAACTGTAACAATGGATGATAGCTAGACAATGTCTAGCTATCACGTAACATAATTACCATTATTTAAAAATAACTTTTTAATGTCCACTGTTTATCACTTAATATTTTCAACAAAAAAAATGAGAACTGTATAATCTCATGGCTGAACAGCACAAAATGGCCAATGGCTACACAGGCCTAAATATAGCAGACCATAGCTGACAGTAGTTAGAGCGCTTGGGGAAATATTTACATAATGTATTCTTCACAATAGTAACTCTGTATAATCAAGGTTATAGAATGTGGTTTACATAAATAAAAAAAAATCATACAGATAAGTTGTTTCTCTTGAATTAGTTAAGCAATCTGTTACAATATTATGATCCAGTTTTAGTTAAAATTTTTAAGATAATCATAGATATAGATATAGATTCTGAAGTAGTTATGGATCCACATGTATACAAAACAAAATCACTGAAAGCATTAGAGGAAAAGATTCCAGGCGTAGACAGAGAATACGGTGGGGGGGGGGCGCTAACACCTTCAACATATTGTCTAGCTAACATCAATTGTTACAGCTAACCTGAGAATGCAACTTTTAAAGAAAGGCTTTGTGATTTACACATGAAAGAAGTGAAATTATCATGGTATTTGAACAGATGAAAGACTCAACAGACAATCAAGGTATTTTTCATTGTATAATTTCAGTTACATCACACTGTAAATTTTTGCTATAAATTCTGTGCCTTACAATTGTGTCCTCCACAACCACCTGATGAAGGAGCGGTGCTCCGAAAGCTAGTGCTTCCAATTAAACCTGTTGGACTATAACCTGGTGTGGTGTGATTTTTAACTTTGTAAACATTATAAACATGGAACCTTATTCCTTTACCTCACTCTAGCCTCAGTTCAAAGCAAACTTTTATCTCCTCTAATGTCATCTCTATCCAGAATGAATGAGAAAACATTCAAATGTGAAGAATATGTTCTTATCATATAAGGATCTGTTGTTACTCCTTTGACTCTTGCTACCATTCTGCTATTTATAAGTCAATATAAATAAAATCCCAATAAAAAGTAAGTCTCGTAAAGTAATTGATATTATTGAACATAATAAAGTACAAAGTTGAAACACTAAATTTAATTTTAATTTTCATTGCTGCTTGATAATGGATGATATTGATACAACTGCTCATTTAACACCCCACTTGATTTTCTTTTCTAATAACATCAATGAAAAAGTGATATAGTCAAGGTGTACCTCAGGCAATCAATTTATTAATAATCTGTTCTTTGCATGGCTATACTGCATGTTCTTATACAATATTATAGACATTACTCTCTTGTTCTCTGGCCGTTCTGGTTCTGGCTGTGATATTGCCTAAAAGCTCTCTAAAATGTTAAGACATTTAAATTTAGATGAAAAATTATAAACTTGAAATGTTAGTTCTCCTAAAGTTGTTGCCTGAACTGCTGTTACCAACATTATTTTCTTTATTTCCATTTTCAAACACCTCCAGTATTTTGCCGTTGTTTCGATTTTTGATATAACGTTTGGTTTAAATAATGTTTTCCTTCGATGCAAGCATCAGTCCATTTAAAAGAAACAGACATGAACATGTTGAAGGTTTTGTGGAGAAGTCCTAAAGATTATTAGACTAGTAGATAAAGAAATCACATTTGCAAATGGCAAAACCCAAAGGTCAACCCTTGTTTATTTTTCCTTTTCCTTTAACAAAACATTTTATCTCATTACATTTTAAATCTGGCTTTCTTTCATTCATTCATTATGAACATACGTAGAATTGTGGAAAGTTTCATATCCTGCACCACAAACAGGTTATTAAAACTAATTTCTGTCATCTTCAAATCAGCTTTTCTGTCATGTTTTGTTACAATTTTATATTAATATACAATAATTTGACCAAGCATTTTGCTTATATGACACTTTCAGAAGCACACGTTCATGGAATAACTGCACAGAGAACACCGGTAAATACATGCATTAACAAATTCACACACATCAATCATGTTCAAAGATGGCCATGACATTGATTAAAATTCATGTAGTTAGGCTTCAGGTGTAATGTACTCAAGCAAAACTAATCAAATAAATCTGCACCTCTGCTGCTTCACTCACTCTCAACCAACAAACTGAAGTCTGTAAAATAGAAGGGTGATGGCACGATTTACTGGTGAAATAGAGTCCTATTGAGAGACAGCTATCCTGCCTCAAATTCACACTCTTGGCCTGGTATATCTGTGTTTAGTTGCAGGACCAAAGTCATGATAGTGGGAGATGATTGAAGCCAGTGAATAACCTTTGAGGCCTAGCCATTGAATTCCTGTTTCCTGTTTAGGTTAGGTGAATTCCTCTATCTATTCCATCAAGGAAGTCTTTGAATGGTATCTATCATCTGTACCTTATTGAAAAGTCAATGATCCATTAACCTAGCAGAACATAGTGAACAATAAAGTATGATAAGAGTTTAATTAGAAGAAATTAAAATATCAGAAAAAACTAACTAGAAATGTTAAATAGCAAGAGTTGGAAAAGAGTGAGTAAAGTGAGTGATAATCCTTTGGAAGGTAAGAATGCAGAGTTAATATTGATAGTAAGGCAATTGCAGATAAAATTTAAAATAATTTGTGTCTGTCATCACAATAGAGAATACAAAATCCATTCAAGTGACAGCTATAAATCAAGACATGGAAGGAAGGGAGAAACTTAATGTATTTACAATCATTAGGGAAATGTTACGGAACAAACTATTGGGTCAGCAGGCTCCCAAGTCTTTGGGTCCTGATGGACTTTATCAGAGATAGTTAAGGAAGTAGGAAAAGCATTGGTATTAATTTTACAAAATTACCAGTTCTTGATAAGATTTCACAATACTAGAAAGTAGAAAATGTAATTTTTCTATTCAAAAGAAGAGGGAAGCATAAACAGAAAACTATAGGCCTGTTAACTTGATGCCTATCATAAGGAAGATTTAGAATCCATCATTGAGGATTTTATAGCTCTGTATTTAGGAAAAATCTGAGCTAATTGAGAAGAAACAATATGATTTAATGAATACAAAGTCATGTTAAACTAATTCATGGAAGATCTTTGAAGGGCTAACATGCATATTTTTCAAGGAAACCCTTGGATATATTGTAGTTTTATTTTTCAGAAGGTATTTGATAAACTGCCGTATAAAATAGAGCGTTGAGATGTAGGAGGTAACAACTGGAGGCACGGGGGCTCATTGGTTAGCACTGTTGCCTCACAGTGCCAAGTTCGATTCCAGCCTCGGGTGATTGCCTGTGTGGAATTTGCACGTTCTCCCCATGTCTGCGTAGGTTTTCTCCGGGTGCTCTGGTTTCCTCCCACGGTCCAAAGAGGTGCAGGTTAGGTGGATTAGCCATGCTAAATTGCCCATAGTGTCCAGGGGAATTATAGAGTAATAGGGTAGTGGAATGAGTTTGGGTGGGTTATTCTTCAGAGGGTCATTGTGGACATGTTGGGCCAAATGTCCTGTTTCCACATTATAGGGATTCTGTGAATATTAGTAGGAATAGACAATTGTTTGGCGGAGAACAAAATATACATTTCTTTTTCCATTTGACAGGTGTGATCAATGGAGACCTGCAAGGCAGTGTGCTGGACCTCTGCTTTTTATAATTTATATCAATGACTTGTGAAGGCATGGCAGAAGATGACACAAACATTGGTATGAAAGTATGTTCTCAAGATTTAAGAAGGTTACAGTTGGAAAGAATAGTGATTTGCCAAAAATCTGGCAATGGAACATACTGAGGCAAATTGTACAGGTGTTTAACTTTGTCAAGAATGAAAAAAAACAGAATATTATTTCAAACTGGAAAACAACTGCATCATTCCGAGAAGCAGAGGGATTCAGGTATTCTCATGTATATCACAAAGCAGGTACAACAAGTCATAGTCAAACAGTATTGAAACAGACCTTTTGGTCCAACCAGTCCATACCAACTATAATCCCAAACTAAATTGCCCCATCTGCCTCCATTTGCCCTATATCTCTCCAAACAATTTTTATTCATTTAGTTATCAAATTGTCTTTTAAACATTTTAACTGTACTCCTATTTACCACTTCTTCTGTAAGTTCATTCCATAGACTAATTGCTCATTTTAAAAATAATGTTAAAAAATGTCTTTACAAATTTTTCTCCTCTCACCTTAAAAATATGCCATCTAGTCTTGAAAGCCCCCCATCCTAAGGAAAAGACACCTGCCATTCAGCATATCCATACCACTCATTATTTTATAAACCTCTACAAGGTCACTCCTCAACATTCCAGACTCTCATTATAACCCAAACACTCCATTCCCAGACACATCCTTGTAAATCTCTTCTGTGCCCTCTCCAGCTTAATAATATCCTTCCAATAACAGGATAACCAGAACTGGACACAGCACATCTGAAGAGGCCTGTACAACCTCAACATAACTTCCCAAGTCCTATACTCAAAGGACTGAGCGATAAAGGCAAGTACGCTAAATACCTTCTTATTCAGGGATATAATTCTATGAATCTGTCAAAATTCATAGAATTATATCCCTGAATCCCTAGGTCTCTCTGTTCTACACTACTACCAAAGGGCATACCTTTATTTGAATAAGCCCTGCACTTCCTTGTTTTACCAAAATGCAGTACAAATTAAAACTCCATATACAAATTAAACTCCATCTGCCAGTCATCAGCCCCGAGACCCAATTGATCAAGATCTCTTTGTAATCTTAGATAACATTCTTCACTGCCTGCTCTACAATCAATCTTGGCATCATCACCGAATGTACTAACCATGTCTTCAATGTTCTCATCTAAATTGTTTATATAAATGAGTAATAAAAGTGAACCCTACACTGATCTCTATGGAACACCACTGGTCACCGTTTGCCAGTCTGAAAAACAACTCTGCACCATCACACTGTTTCTGTCATTAAGCCAATTTTGTATCCAAATGGCAAGCTCCCCCGAATCCCACATGATCTAACTTTACTAATTAGCCTACTATGTGGAAGCTTGTCAAAGGCTTTACTAAAGTCCAAGTAAACAATGTCTACCGTTCTGCCCTCATTAATCATTTTGGTTAATTCCTCAAAAATCTCAATCAGGTTTATGAGAGACTATTTCCTTTGCACAATACCATGCTCACTACCCCTAATCATTCCTGTCTCTCCAAATGCATATAAATTCTCTTTCATAATGACTTCCAACAACATATCCACCACCAATGTTAGAATCTCCCAGGTCTATAGCTCTCCGTCTTCTTCTTGCATCCTCTTACAATTGCAGGGTAATTTCTTTGAAGTTTGTAAAATCCCGAATGGTCACAATGACATGGATATGGAAAGGATGCTTCATCGCATGGGTGAATCTCGTACTGTTTAAAAATTAGTGACATTTTTTTATGACTGGAATTGGGAGAAATGTTTTCTCTCAAAAAATAGTGCGACTTTGGGACTCTCAGAAGGCAATGAAAACTGGTTCATTGAATATTTTTTAAACAGAGATGGATACACCTTGTTTGGCAAGGTAATCAAAGTTATCGGGAGTAGATGTGAATGTGGAATCCATACACAAATCAATCTACGATAACCTTATTGCATGGTAGAGAAGACCAGAGGACGGAATGGTCTCCTTCTACTCATAGTTTTAGCCTTCGCATGTTTGTATGTTGAGTCTCTGCATGACAGAGTTGCTGGTATAAGTTGCATGTTTGAATTGATTATGATTGGATTTTCAAATCAGGAGGGATATAAAATGGACTTGCGTGCTATCAAAGGAAAATAAAGGTCTGCACTTACATAGTACCATTCATGACCACAGATAATTTACTAGTTTTGAAATGGTTACTGCTGTAATGTCTGAAATTCATTCAATTA
>NC_057715.1:40895992-40901690 GCF_004010195.1 Chiloscyllium plagiosum
TTTTACTATCAACTACATGTTAAATCTTGTCAGGGTTCTCTGCTGTAAGGTTTGTGATTGTTCATCTCTTCCTGCTGTTGACTGTCTGTATCACCAGGATTGTTAAAGCTGTATTTTAAGAAATCTTCAGATTTCTCTGGCTGCCAGCAGTTTGAATACAGCAACAAAGTGGCATCCAACCTGCTTGTCATCTCATATTGTAAGGTGAATCCTCAGCATAGCCCATTATAGCATAAGATCCATCTTCTAGGTTTACTGCCCCCATCCTCTTTCTTGGGATATCCAGGGTCTAGTTGATATAGAAGGTAACCACTTAGTAATGTAACAAGAAGAAGCTCTTTGCTAGTAATTTTGTTGCATGCTAGTAATTAGGTAGAAGTTATATTGATTGGATATACACTGTCACTTAGACTCTCAGGGAGGCCTCGAAGCTAAGTCTTACTTTTTTGCGATCCAAAGTTGTTCTCCCTTATCCAAGACCTTGTACTCCCACCATATTGAGCAGTGTTTGCTGCAGCCCAAATAATTAAGTTTATGACCCTTAAACCCTTCCACAACAACTTCTGCACTATTTTCATGTTAAAAGCACAATATGTATGCATATTATTGACAGTTACAGAGTCATCCAGTTTGAAAATGGACCCTTCAGTCCAACCAGTCCATATCACAAACAATCCCAAGCTAAACTAGTCCTACCTGCCTGGCCTTGGCCCTTATCCCTCCAAACCTTTCCTATTCATGTATCTATCCATATGTCTTTTTGACATTGTAATTATGACTGCATCCACCACTTTCTCAGGAAATTCATTCCACAGGTGAGCCACTGTGTTTAAAAAAAATTGTCTCATGTCTATTTTAAATCTCTCTTCTCTCCTGAAAAATGTGCTTCCTAGTCTTGAAATCCCCCAGCCTAGAGAAAAGACAACCTCTCATTATCGTATAATCTTCTTTCAAATCACCTCTCAATCTCTATGCTCCAATGAAAAAAGTCCCAGCCTATCCAGCCTGTATTCATAACTCAAACCTCCCATGCCTGGCAACATCCTAGTAAATCTCTTCTGAACCCTCTTTAGCTTGATAATATTCTTCCTATAATTGGGTGACCAGAACTGGACACCGTATTCCAGAAGAGGCATCACCAATGTCCTGTACAACCTGAACATGACTTCCCTACTCGTACACCCAAAGGACTGAGCAATGCAGGCAAGCATGTAAATGCTTTTTTAACCCTGTCTATATGTGACACAAATTTCAAATAACTGTGTAGCTGCACTCATATGTCCCTCTGTTCTACAACGCTACTCAAGGCTCTACCATTATTTCCGCCACCTCCAAACAGACCCCACCACCAGGGATATATTTCCCTCCCACCCCTATCAGCCCTCCGGAGAGACCACCCCCTCCGTGACTCCCTCATCAGGTCCACACCTCCCACCAACCCAACCTCCACTCCCGGCACCTTCCCCTGCAACCACAAGAAGTGCAAAACTTGCGCTCACACCTCCCCCTCACCTCCCTCCAAGGTCCCAATGGATCCTTCCATATCCGTCGCAAATTCACCTGCACCTCCACACACATCATTTACTGTGTTTGCTGCACCCGATGAGGTCTTCTCTACATTGGGGAGACAGGCCGCCTACTTGCGGAACGTTTCAGGGAACACCTCTGGACACCCGCACCAACCAACCCAACCGCCCCGTGGCTGAACACTTTAACACCCCCACCTTTTATCCCAGCCCGCTTGGCACACCAGCCTAATTCCTGAAGAAGGGCTTATGCCCGAAACATCGATTCTCCTGCTCCTCGGATGCTGCCTGGCCTGCTGCGCTTTTCCAGCACCACACTTTTCAACTCTAACTCCTACCCTGTTTGTTGTACCAAAATGTATTACCTCACATTATCTAGATTGAACTCCATCTGCCTTTTTTTCCAGCCCATTGACTCATCTGATCAAGAACCTTTAGTAATCTTTAAAAAAGCTTTCTTTACTGTCTACAATGCCACCAATTTTGGTGTTGTCCACAAAGTTACTAACCATGCCTTCTATATTCTCATCCAAATCATTTATATAAATGACAAACAAAGAAGGCCCAGAACTGATCCCTGTGGAACACCATTGGTCACAGGTCTCTAGTCCAAAAAGCAATGCTCCACCATTACTCTCTGTCTCCTGCTGTTAAGATAATTATGTATTCATCTGGCAAGTTCACCCTGAATCCCGTGTTACCTAACTTTACTAATTAGTCTACCATACGGAACTTTGTCAAAGGCTTTAATAAAATTCAAATAAATAATGTCTACCACTTTGCCATCATCAATCTTTTTGGTATCTCACAATCAAGTTTGTGAGACACAATTTTCCTCACACAAACCATGCTGACTAATCCTAATCAATTTTTGCCTCTCTAAATATCCATAAATCCTATCTTTTATCATCACCTCCAACAATTTATCCACAACCCAGGTCAGACTCTGATCGATAATTACCTGGTTTCTACTTAGAACCTTTCTTAAACAAAGGTACAAACCTCCAGTCATCCAGCACCTCATCCATAGTTACAGATGACGCAAATATTTCAGCAAGAGGTCTCGTAATTTTCTCTCTTGCTTCCCGTAACATTCTGGGTTACATTAGAGTCATGGAAATAGATCCTTCGGTTCAACCCGTCCATGCTGACCAGATATCCCAACCCAATCTAGTCCCACCTGCCAGCACCTGGCCCATATTGCAATTATACCAGCCTCCACCACTTCCTCTGACAGCTCATTCCATATACATACTACCCTCTGTGTGAAATAGTTGCCACTTGGGTCTCTTTTATATCTTTCCCCTCTCACCCTAAACCTATGTCT
This sequence comes from Chiloscyllium plagiosum, assembly GCF_004010195.1. Classification (NCBI taxonomy): domain Eukaryota; kingdom Metazoa; phylum Chordata; class Chondrichthyes; order Orectolobiformes; family Hemiscylliidae; genus Chiloscyllium; species Chiloscyllium plagiosum. Next base: position 40,898,846 of record NC_057715.1, read on the forward strand.
TCTAATTCTCCCCCCACCCCAACTCCAGGGAAAGAACTTTATCTATTTATCCTATCCATACCCCCCATAATTTTGTAAACCTATATAAAGTCACCCCTCAGCCCTGATGCTCCAGGGAAAACAGCCCCAGCCTGTTCAGCCTCTCCCTATAGCTCAAATCCTCCAACCCTGGCAATATCCTTGTAAATCTTTTCTGAACCCTTTCAAGTTTCACAACATCTTTCCGATAGGAAGGAGACCAAAATTGCACACAATATTCCAAAAGTGGTCTAACTAATGTCCTATACAGCTGCAATATGACCTCCCAACTCCTATACTCGACACTCTGCCTGATAAAAGAAAGCATACCAAACGCTGCCTTCACTATCATATCTACCTGCACCTCCACTTTCAAGGAGCTATGAACCTGCACTCCAAGGTCTCTTTGTTCAGCAATAAGTGTATAAGTCCTGCGAAAATTTGCTTTCCCAAAATGCAGCACCTCGCATTTATCTAAATTAAACTCCATCTGCCACTTCTCAGCCCATTGGCCCGTCTGAAAAAGATCCCATTGTAATCTGAGGTAACCTTCTTTGCTGTCTACTACACCTCCAAGTTTGGTGTCATCTGCAAACTTACTAACTATTCCTCTTATGTTCACATCTAAATCATTTATATAAATGATGAAAGTAGTGGACCCAACACCGATCCTTGTGGCACTCCACAGGCTTCCAGTCTGAAAAACAACCCTCGACCACCACCCTCTGTCTTCTACCTTTGAGCCAGTTCTGATCAGGGTCTGGAGATTTATCCATTTTTATACTCTCTAAGACCTGAACTTCCTCTTCTGTAATGTGAACTGTTTTTAAAACATCAATGTTTATCTAACTGCATTCTCTAGACTCCATTTCTTTCTCCACAGTAAAAACTGATGCAAAATATTCATTTAGTTTCTCCCCCATTTCCAGGGGTTCAACACAAAGATGCTCTCTCGCTACCCTCTTGCTTTCAATGTATTTGTAGAATCCCTTTGGATTACCCTTAATTTGATCTGCCATTGCTATCTCATATCCCCTCTTTGCCTCCCTGATTTCTGTTTAAAATGCCCCTACACTCTTAATATTGATTAAGAGGTTCAATTGAACCAAGTTGTCGATATCAAAAATAAGATTCTCTTTTATTCTTCACCAGAACCACAATATCTTTATTCATTATTGTTATTCAATATTCCAGCCTTAACCTTCCTCTAACAGGAACAAAATGCTGCTGAAATCTCATCACCAGACTCCTGAAAGCCTCCCATTTATCAGATGTCCTTTTACCTACAGACAGTCCACACCAATCAACTTGTCTCATATCATTTAAATGTTGATGTCTTAATTATAATATTCTTGTGTTATCGAAATGTAGCACAATGAAGCTACACTGATTCAGTTTACTAAAAGATTCCTTGTGTTTATTTACAGTTAAACGTATTTCTAGAGTTCGACAAACCTGTGATCTGTGGTCACATGTATAACATCTCAGTATATGCTTCATATGTTGAACTCCTAAAAAGGTATCACTCTAAATGCAATAAAACAAAATTCCCCTTTTTGCCTAAAGTATAACTCTCATGTATTACAAGTAAAAACACATAACATTGAGTAATAGCAAAATTAGTTATAAAGAGAACTGGACTGTAAAATTTGCAAGTACAGATATCTAAGAATCCTGTATCATTTTGGCAATTTGACAGCTCTCCTAGTTTTTGTTCTGATATTAATTTCTGGAAATGTGGATTTTGCTCTTAGTCTGCCAAGGTACTGCTAGTGTGTTAATTGGTATTCCACCACACTGTTGTCATCTAGGTGTGACCGTTTATGTTTGCTGTGCACAGGGCAGGTGATGGCCTAGTGGCATTATCGCTAGATTATTAATCCAGCAACGCAAGTAAAGTTCTAGGGACCCGGTTCAAATTTGACCATGACACGTGACAGAATTTGAATTCAATAAAAGTCTGCAATTAAGGATCTGATATCTCTGAAATAATTCCCTCTTGTCAGGAAAAAGCTGTTTGGTTCACAAATGTCTTTTAACGAAAGAAACTGCTATCCTTATGTGGTCTGGCCTACATGTGACTCCAGACAGACAGCAATGTGTTTGACTCTTAACTGCCCTCTGGACAAATAGTGATGCCCGTATCCTATGAATGAATAAGAAGAAACAGTCCATTGTATACTTCATCAACAACAGTGCCTTCAGCTATGGATTATTAGCCGTTTCTGATAAATGCTTTTGTTGTGTTTACTTGTTTTCCTTAGGGAAATGTTGTCGATTGTGACAAAACCTGATAACTTGTTAACTTTGTCCACACAATGTAATTAAATCCTTGCTGTCATTGCCATACTTCTGCAACAGCTTCTGTTTTAGAGTCATAGAGATGTACAGCATGGAAATAGACCCTTCAATCCAACCTGTCCATGTCGACCTTTGTCCACACAATGTAATTAAATCCTTGCTGTCATTGCCATACTTCTGCAACAGCTTCTGTTTTAGAGTCATAGAGTCATAGAAATGTACAGCATGGAAATAGACCCTTCAATCCAACCTATCCATGTCGACCAGATATCCCAACCCAATCTAGTCCCACCTGCCAGCACCCAGCCCATATCCCTCCAAACCCTTCCTATTCATATATCCATCCAAATGCCTCTTAAATGTTGCAATTGGACCAGCCTCCAACACATTCTCTGGCAGTTCATTCCATACACATACCACCCTCTGTGTGAAAACGTTGCCCCTTAGGTCTCTTTTATATCTTTCCCCTCTCACCCTAAACCTATGCCCTCTAGTTCTGGACTCCCCGACCCCAGGGAAAAGACTT
>NC_057715.1:40905350-40929461 GCF_004010195.1 Chiloscyllium plagiosum
TTATCTGATTCTGTGCTGTGAACTTCGCCCAACAGTTCCTCCAAGATTAGTTGTGAATTTCACTGTTTGTTAATTTTCCCATATGCACGCCGATGTCCAGCGATACACAAATTCAAACAGCAAAGGCAGTAACTGTGCAGGTTTTCTCTCTCCTGCACTGTCCTCACCGTGTGCTTCCTTTGTCTGCTCTTCTCCCTTTTAAACTGCTGTTGTTTTGACTTTTTTTTCCAAAGTTCCAAAACAGTGCAACAGCATATAAAACAGTAATTGCTGCTCCTGGAATTCGAGGAAATCACCTCCAACACCTCAAATACCTCAAAAAAAGGAGCAGTTTTTCCAGCCAAATGTTTTTCCCATCCTCCATCTTGGAGTACCCAGAATCCCTTCTTCTGAAATTTCTGAAGAATCATCTCTGGACTCAAAAAGGGAACTCTGTTTTCTTTCCACAGATGCTGCCAGACCTGCTGAGTATATCCTGCAATTTCTGTTATTGTTTATGATCAGTTACAGTCTCCAGCTGCCTCTCTGGAGCCAGATTTCTTGCATACTCAGGCTGACTGTTCTGTTGTATCATTCACTTGATACAGATTTTAGAAGGCAGAACCACCCTTGCCACAGAGCTTGCTTACTTTCTGTCAACTGGTTGCAGTGCCATTTAGTTTGACACATCTCACAATTGCCAGTGCTGTTGTTTTTCTATAATAGCTTTGCATTTTCTACCATATGCTAGTAGAGAATCAAGGCTGTGATCTTTCTTTATCTGCATGAGGTCTTTTTGGAATGCTTCAATAGTTGTTGAGGGAATCACCAACTCTATTATTCATTCTGGCAGTCCAGCCTCTGAACAGTCACATTCATTGCTTTGTTACAGTATTACTGACAGATTGATTTATCGAGTCCTGTGGCCTTTGTCTGCAGGACATTCATTCTAAGTGACGGTTTCCAAATTTGACTCTCATATACAGCTGGTCTTCCAGCACTTTGCATATATCTGAGGGATCTTTTTGACCCTCTTCAGATCACTCCAAGGCATTGAATCTGTGAAGCCCCTCATTAACAACTGTGGTGAATATTTTCACAGCTTGCCTAACTGGTTCTGCAAAATTAAATTTAGCTGCAATCTTATTTTAAGGGGGTTGTGCTCTGTTCGGAAATCTGTGACTTCTCAATTTTTGGGGAGAGTTTTGTTGTCCATCTTTTTGCTGTTCTTTTGTCTTTTCACTTTACGTTTAACTTTGCTCACACCTTCTGTGCTTTCAGCTCTCTATCTACTGTTCTTTTCTATTTCTTTGGCTTATAGCTTGTTTTAGGATTGTTCTGTGGCTCAGTAGTGTTCCTAAACAAAGTCTGCTTTTTGTTTTATCGTTGCTTGAATTTAGGTACACTTCTCTTAGTTCAGTGAAGGCTGATACCCTGTCAAACTTACAGAAGAGTGAGTTTGAATCAGCTGTCATCAGCTGTATCATCTGGGAGATCCCTGTAGTCTACAAATAAATCTTATTGTTTCTAAACTGCAGGAACTTTTGGGTTGCTGTTAAATTTTTGCTTGTTGTTGTTCCCTTTGACTTGGAAGACTGTTTCTGAAGAAGTCATACCAGACTTGAAATATTTACTTTTGCTTCTCTCTCCATAGAAACTGTCAAATGTGTTGAGATTCTCCAACATTCTCTGTGCTCGCTGTTCTGATTTAAAAAGTAAAAATCGCAGCTGTACACCACATAAAATATTGTTGCATTATCTAATCATAAACACAAATGAGGAACATAGATTTCATTCAATTGAATGTCTCTGATGGGATTATTTATAGCTAAACATATGCATACAGTACAAAGCAATCTCCAGGCACAGCCTCAAGTGCTGCAATGCAGAAAGTCTCTGAGCTATGGTTCTCTGATATATTAGAATACTTGGTTTACTTACATTTTCAGCTCTTAAGGAAATAGTACTTATGAGGTGATATTACATCACAAAGTTATTTGAAAAATTGATCAATTTTGATTTAAAGTGAAACATAGCTGACTAAATGTTGGAGCCTGTTCCTTAATGGAACGGTCTTCTCTTATTCCTAGTCTCCAGAGGAAAAAATGTCTGGACCTCTTAAAAATTTCCATGATTGATCATTGACTTTAGATCAACAATGCTGAAAGATATTTTAGTTCAGATAGATGAAGGATTTCTGGAAACTATGCCAAGTCATTTGTCATCTTTCAAAAACTTTGAAAAAAGGATATCTGGTCTAAAGTATGTTTGTTGTTTGCATTATTTCAAAACCGAACCCAACGTTATTGGTCCTAATGAAGATTTGGACCAAGCATTTATGTAAATTTTGTATTAGTGTTAACCTACCGTATGTTCATTTTATTGTTGATTTTTTTTAAAAATGCTATCCTCATTCATGTTTTAGTTGGTAGCATGTGAGAACAATAAGATACCTTGTTCTTCAGTGACATAACTTGAAGTAGTCCTAACTACAGACATTATGCATTTATTAAAATTTACCTTATGGCCATTTGAAGCTGCCCTCAAGGCCAGTAAAAGTAGATTTAATATTTTCTGCTTATCTGTAAAGTATTAGTTTAATGTTTCACAAAATTTTACACCCTTCAGTAAAAATATCCTAGCAATAAAATATTCTAATAAGCTAAGATGAGAGTTTGGACCACTCGTTTTCTTCAGAGGATTATAAAATCTGCCTGGAGCTTTCATTAGTGTCTAGTGAGACAAAAATATGACTTCAACCTCATTCTTTAAGCTCTAAAATTTTATTTCCAGCTCGAAAATTTCCATTTCAAATCTCATATGTGCAGCTTTCTACATATCTTTATTTACCCTGTCAGACCAAATTACATTTTAGAATAAATCCAAATAAGCACTAACTCTTACTGTTGCCGCAATATCTTTGCACATTAATTCACCCTATACCTTTATAGAAAGTGCCTGATGGAAATCCACTGAAATTGGATTCATGTAGACAAGTACAGATGTCCATTGAACACCATGAGTAAACTGGTAATGTCTTATCAGAACACTCTTTAAAACTTGACTTGCATTTTACAATATAGTTATTACATAAATATATTACGTGAACAATAATAAAGGACAAAAATACAAGGATTTCTGAACATTAATCATATCTTTTTCCCTTGGAGAAGTGAGGAAATGCTGAAAGCTGGAGCAATCAAAGGTAAGTTGAGCAAGCAATATCATTCTTAGTTTGCAATTTATTGAAAAGGAGGAAAGAAGAGCATTGTTATGTTGACCATAACATTATTCCTTAAGCTATCTAAACTACTAGGCACTGTCCCAATCTAGTCCCACCTGCCAGCAGCTGCCCCACATCCCTCCAAACACTTCCATTCATATACCCATCCAAATGCCTTCTAAATGTTGCAACTGTACTAGCCTCCACCACTTCCTCTGGCAGCTCATTCCATATATGCACCACCCTCTGTGTGAACAAGTTGCCCCTCAGGTCTCTTTCATATCTTTCCCCTCTCAAGCTAAACCTATGCCCTCTAGTTCTGGACTCCATCAACCCAGGGAAAAGACTTTGTCTATTTATCCTATCCATGCCTCTCATGATGTTATGAACCTGTCTAAGGTCACCCCTCAGCCTCCAAGGCTCTATTGAAAACAGCCTTTATCACTCCCAATAACTCAAATCCTCTAACCCTGGCAACATACTTGTGAAACTTGAAAGGGATCTGAAAATACATCTTCTTAACAGAGTTTAGACCACCCTCCTGGAATTTCACACCATGTACTGCTCTGTGTAACATTCAAGTCAAACTAACAGAAAATAATAGAGTCATAGAGATGTACAGCATGGAAACAGACCATACGGTCCAACCCATCCATGCCGACCAGAGATCCCAACCCAATCTAGTCCCACCTGCCAGCACCCAGCCCATTTCCCTCCAAACCCTTCCTATTCCCCTCTAGTTCTGGAATCCCCGACCCCAGGGAAAAGACTTTGCCTATTTACCCTATCCATGCCCCTCAATTTTGTAAACCTCTATAAAGTCACCCCTCAGCCTCTGAGGCTCCAGGGAAAACAGCCCGAGCCTGTTCAGCCTCTCCCTGTAGCCTCCAACCCTGGCAACATCCTTGTAAATCTTTTCTGAACCCTTTCAAGTTTCACAACATCTTTCCGATAGGAAGGAGACCAGAATTGCACGCAATATTCCAACAGTGGCCTAACCAATATCCTGTACAGCCGCAACTTGACCTCCCAACTCCTGTACTCAATACTCTTACCAATAAAGGAAAGCATACCAAATGCTGCCTTCACTATCCTATCTACCTGTGACTGCACTTTCAAGGAGCTATGAACTTGCATTCCAAGGTCTCTATGTTCAGTAACACTCCCGAGGACCTTGGCCCATCTGGTCAAGATTCTGTTGTAATCTGAGGTAACTTTCTTCGCTGTCCACTACACCTCCAATTTTGGTGTCATCTGCAAACTTACTAACTGTACTTCTTATGCTCGCATCCAAATCATTTATGCAAATGACAAAAAGTAGAGGATCCAGCACCGATCCTTGTGGCACTCCACTGGTCACAAGACTCCAGTCTGAAAAACAACCCTCTACCACCACCCTCTGTCTTCTACCTTTGAGCCAGTTCTGTATCCAAATGGCTAGTTCTCCCTGTATTCCGTGAGATCTAACCTTGCTAATCAGTCTCCCGTGGGGAACCTTGATGGGAAGCTCTGATTCTTCCCTGAGATTATAGGAAAGCAACAAAAACCCATTATGCTTGAGTGGCATTAAGCTTACCATGTCTCTCATGAAATGACGAATGGGTTGGCCAGGGACATAGACCTTTAACCTTCTATACTTGGGGAGGAGATAATTGTTCTATTTTTGTTGATATCCAGCAAGGGAAATAGAAGAATGATAATTAAACTGAAAATGCATATTTATGGAAAGGGTCAGATGGCCTACTCCTGCTCCCAGTTCTTATGATCTATGGAATACAAGGTTAGTAAATGTGAAGTCATACATGTTGGTAGAAGTAACAGCAAAATAAATTATTTCTTGAATGGTAAAGAGTTGCAGCATGCTGATTTACAGAGGGAACTGGATGTCCTTGTGCATGAATTGCAAAAGGTTGGTCTGGAGGTACAAGTAATTAGGAAGGCAGATGGAATTTTGTCCTTCATTGCTAAAGGGGTTGAGTTTAAAAGCAGAGAGGTAATGTTACAGCTGTACAAGATGGTGGTGAGGCCACACCTGGAGTACTGTGTGCAGTTTGGTCTCCTTACTTAAGAAAGGATATACTGGCACAGGAGGGGGTGCACAGGATGTTCACTAGGTTGATTCCAGAGTTGAGGGGGATTGACTTCTGAGGAGAGGCTGAGTAGATTGAGATTATATTCATTGGAATTCAGAAGAATGAGGAGGCATCTTATAGAAACGTATAAAATTATGAAGGGAATCGATAAAACAGAAATAGAGAGGATGTTTCCACTGGTAGGTGAAACCAGGACAAGAGGGACCAAAAGAGAAAATGCTGGAAAATCTCAGCAGGTCTGGCAGCATCTGTAAGGAGAGAAAAGAGCTGATGTTTCGAGTCTAACTGACCCTTTGTCAAAGCTCAGGGAGAGAAGAGCAGTACTTCTTCAGGGTAGGCACTCCTGGAAGAGAGGTGGCAGTGGGTTAAACACTGGATAAAAGCAAATTACTGCGGATGGAATCTGAAACCAAAAGAGCTTTGGCAAAGGGTCAGTTAGACTCGAAATGTCAGCTCTTTTCTCTCCTTACAGATGCTGCTAGACCTGCTGATATTTTCCAGCATTTTCTCTTTTGGTTTTAGATTCCAGCATCCGCAGTAATTTGCTTTTATCTAGGACATGAGGGCATGGCCTCAAGATTAGAGGAAGTAGGTTGAGAACTGAACTGAGAAGGAACTTCTTCACCCAGAGAGTTGCTAATCTATGGAATTCCTTGCCCAGGAAAGTAGTTAACGTTACTTCAGTAATCACTTTTAAAGCTAAGATAGTTACTTTTTTGAAAAATAAAGGAGTTAAGGGATATGGTGAAAATGCAGGTAAGTGGAGCTGAGTCCATGAAAAGATTACCCATGATTACCTTGAGTGGCAGAGCAGGCTCGAAGGGCCAGACAGCCAACTCCTGTTCCTAGTTCTTATGTTCTAAATGGCTCTGTCATATGACCAACTCCCATCCTCCTCCCTCCAGATAGCCTTAGAATAGGTTAAGTGTAACCTTTCAATCTCATTGTATTAGCTTAGTCAGAAGCGGTTTGCTTTTAATATTCCAATCAGTCTGTAAGTACTACCTGATAACACTACAGTCAAACTCCAGGCTTACCTATGTCCGTACATCAATATTATTGGTGCAGCACGGTGGCTCAATGATTAGCACTGCAGCCTCCCAGCACCAGGGACCTGGGTTCAATTCCAGCCTCTGAGAACTGTCTGTGCCGAGTTTACACATTCTTTCATGTCTGCCTGGGTTTCCTTTGACTGCTGTGGTTTCCTACAACAGTCAAAGATGTGCAGGTTAGGTGGATTGGTCATGCTTAATTGCCCATAGTATCCATAGATGTGTAGGTTAAGTTGATTATCTATGGGAGGTGCAGAGTTCCAGGAATAGTTTGGAGGGAGGGCCTGCTCTTCAAAGGGTCAGTGTGGACTTGTTGTGCCAAATCGCCTGTTTCCACACTAAGGACTCTAAAACTATGCTGATGTGCCTTCAACAACTTCACAAGCAATTTAGTAATTTCAGCCAATTCCACCCACCTACATTTGTGAGCCCCTCTTTTTGGAGTGCGACATGCCTGAAAATGCAATATGAATAATCTGACTTTCAGTTTCTTTAGATATTCTCCAATCGGGGAGAAACTAGAAAGGTCACTTTTTAATGCACTGTTAGAAGTCAGTGATGGTGAGGAAAGTTCAATGCCAGTGGCACCAAATAAACAATTTTTTCATTATACATTCATGGGGCGAGAATGTCATTGGCAAGGTCAGAATTTGTTGATTATTTTTAATTGTCCTCAGAAAAGTGATGGTGACCTACCCTCTGAAATTCAACCAGATAGTTTAGTCAGCCATTTCTGAGGACAGTCAAATGTCAACAACTTATTGTGGGCAGAAACTTGTATGTAGCTAAGTGGGATGGATTTTGTGAGATTTGTGGCAGATTTGGATGAGAGGTCCTCTGAGACCAGTCTCCACATTGGAAGTTTCGAGCACTTTTTTAATGCTTTTCACCAATAATGTGGTGAGACTTTTGCGAAGCAGGTGGCGAGTTAATGATTAGCAATTATTTGAAGCTTGTTAAATGGCTTGTTGATAGTCCAATATGTATCATTAATTCTTACCTTTCTATAAAACTAAACCCATTAAGCAAGGCACCAAGAAATCTCAACATGGAAACCCAAGGAGGCACTTGGTGCTTTCAGCTCACTGCTCACTCTGAACGACCTCCATATTTGATTTTTTGCACCAATATCTCCATGAGCTCCAATGAAACTTACACCATGTCCACAGACATTTGCATCCATTATGAATCAGCTTCTAATAACCCTTATGGCACATGTACTTAGAATGCTGCTTCATGTCAATGTTGTACTGCAGGCTGCTCCAGCACATGTCATTCTAATGTCATAAGCATACTGTTCACTCAGGGACACATATCCAGCTCATGGACTGGACAAGGCTCTATCTCTGGGCTCCTTGCTTGCTCTCATAACACCCTGTCACTCTCCGCCTAACTGAGCATTCATAGCATCCCTGCCCAAATTGCCTATTTTAGCATTGAGTCGTCAGCCAGGCAACCAATACTCTCATAATTTCTGTCTTGCCATGCTGATTAGTGTACAAAGAAAGCTGGGAAGTTTACCATATTTATCAGCAGGCCTCAGTCAAATCGAGCCAGATAGTCATTACTCAGGGTGTGTCGGCACAGTAAGTCAACATTAACTTCTGATACCAATTAAAAGGCCTGAAAATGATCAGTGAGTCACTCAAGGCAATCAGAGTCAGAATCTCTCTAACTGAAGGATAAGGAAATGAATGGGTCAGCCCACCACCCTTTTCTCCCTAATGTGGGCCATTTGCCTTCTAGAATAGAAGAGAGAGAAAGAGAGAGATAGGTACATATCAAGGGGGATGGAAGTGGATGTCACAGCTGTTATTTTCATGCAGGTGGGGAGATGTCCTAAGTAAATGAGCAGACAATGCGAATATGAAAGATGTTGCAGACAATAGTGAGAGTGGTAGAGTATGAGCCTTGGATTGAGACAGGATACAGGACCAGAAATAGAGTGAACGTGGGTCCTTTGAATTGCCTTGAGCGCTTGCCTGGTGACCGTAATTGAATAGGAAACTTATTTCCATATAATCAAGGGCTCATCTAAGTGAAAATTTTTACTTTAGTTAGTTCCTCTGGCCAGAACAGGATTACAGACCTAAAAACACTCCCAAATAATGTTACCTGCGTCTTTAGTGAATAGAGTTAGATAAATCAGACTAGTCGAGCAAAACCCCAAAAAAGAACTGTCATAATCAAGAACTGTCATGAATACATTACAGATAAGGACTTACTTTGTTTGAGATGCTTGGTTGTTACTTTAAGTAGTTTATTTGTCAGAAATTTTGGCTGGTATTGAAAAATAATCATTAAGTGTTTGAGTATAATCTCCTTTTCTTCTTCAACCTCATTACATGTGTTGGTACCTCCCAAATTAGTGTTGATGTTTGCTGGAACTTTCTGGTTGAAACCCTCTAATCAGCTTCTCTTCCTGCCTCAGTACAGAAGTGACTCTTATCAAAGTCACAAATGACATATGTAACAAATGTCAACTTATGCTCCTTGATGTTTTCGATCTCTCTGAAACATTTGACATAATTGACCACATGGTCCTCCTTCAATGCCCTTCTGCCTTTGTCCAGCTGGTGAGTGTAGTAATTGGGATTAGGTAGACATCATTGACTACAGGGTTCTTGATTGGGGTTAACCTGGGCCCATCAGGAAAGCATTGGCTGACCAATATAACCAGGAGACCCCAAATCCCATACCTATCATGGGAGCCTCTGCCCCACGCCCTGAGCTGCCTCTGTAATTTTTGTTATGCATACTTCAAAGATGTGAACAGCGAGCCCTGTACAGAGTAGTGCTGCACACCATCTACTGCTTCTCCTTAGCCACTGCCTGGACATGCCTTGGTGTGCCCTTTTACTACCTGCATGCAGCAGTACCCTGCAACCACAGATTATGGTTGTTCACGGATTCTCAGCCCAACTGCTTGTTCTGTGGTGTCCGTGGACCATGTATATATTGGGTGTTGGCAGTTGCACTCCCTTTTTTTTTTGATTTTCTTGAAAACCTTCTCTTTTTGGTTGCACTTCAGCTCCATGCTCCTGATCTTAGGGCAACCTGTGCAGAGGAGGGAGGGTAGGTCAGGGGATGTCCTCGTGGGTCTGCTCCTGGGCCTGGCCAAACTGACCATAAACAGGTCCAGGCAGTGGGCCGATTGCCTGCCCCTCTTCTGCGGTTACATCCGAGCTCAAGTGTCTCTGGAGAAGGAGCACGTGGTGTCCAGCAACACCTTTGAGATTTTCAGGGAGAGGTGGGCACCACAAGGAATGGAGTGTATTATTTCATCCTTCGACTCTATTTTGATTTAAACCCTGCCCTCCCCTTCACTTTTTTAAGCATGCAGCATTGCCCTTTGATGTGAAGGGCACTGCTTGTCTCTGGACACTTAGGTGTTTCCTTTTTTCCTGGTTGTGGAATATAAATAAAAATTTACACATGTATTATTCTTCACTGTGTCTGACACCTGCACATATATGACATTGGTGCTGGGGTAAAATAAGCACAACTGCTGTTAGTGCAGGAGGAGAAAAAGAAAAAAACACATATAACCATTAGCTCCCAGATCCCATACTTATCATGGGAGCCTGTGCCCCACAACCTGAGCCGCCTCCGTAATTTTTGTTCTGTCTCTTTCAAAGATGTGAACAGTGAGCCCTGTACAGACTAGTGTTGCACATCATCTACTGCTTCTCCTTCAACACTGTGTGGAAATTCCTTGGTGTGGAGATCCCCAGTGGAGAGCTTTATAGGTGGTATTCCTCTGGGGTGGAGGGTAATGCAAGCAGCAGTCCCCCGCAACTGCAGATTGTGGGGGTTCATGGACTTCCAGCTCAGTTGTTTGTTTTGTGGTGCTGTGGTGTACATGGGTTGTGGACATCTGCACTCCCTTTTTATTTTTCTTAAAGATCTATAACCAGGTGGTCAGAATCTCCTCAGTTGAGGACTGTCTCCGATCTGTCTGGCCACAGCCTGTGTACTGTGCATTAGGAAATAAAAGGTGACTTGGTGACAGGACTCAGCTGCTGTAGTTATTTCAGTGAGGCTGCTCTCACCTGGTTCCCTTCGTATCTATCGAATTGTAGTCAGCAAATCTTGGCTTCTCTTCCTTGATCCACAACATTACATTTGGTGAGACCTGCCCCCCCCAAAACAAATACACCTGGACTAATTTTGTTTATCATCCACATGTTGGTCCTCAGCAATATCATTTGCAGACACAACCATTTTCTCACACACACTGAAAACACCCAGTTCTAACTCAGTACCAACTCTCTCACCACATCTATTATCTCCAGTCACTTATCTGACGCCCAGTACCGTTGAGAAAAAAGCTTCCTGCAATCTAATGTTGACTAGGTCAAATACATGTCTTTAATCCCCACCACAGTTTGGCTCACTAGTCACTAATTACAAACTTCTGGCTGATCATTGTTTGACATTAATTCAAATTGTTCAACGCTTCAATATCATATTTAACTCCAAGAACACCTGCAAACCCCATATTTGTACAATCCCTAAGATTGCATATTTTCACCTCCACACCATTTTTGGACTCATAACATTAGATTAGATTACTTACATTAGATTAGATTACTGTACCTTAGCTCAACTGCTGGTGAAATTCTTATCCATGTCTTGCCCTTATAAAGACCCAATTTTTAAAATTATTTTTGGCATTTTTAAAGCAATGGATTGAAATCCAGGAATTTACAAGGATAGCTGCATATTTGAAAGCAAAGAATTTGATGACTCTTGCAGTCCTTGTTTGTAGCACACATAGATGAGCTGAAGCCAAGTCTTTATTTACCCATTGTTTACTGGTGTAGTCAGTGATTTAAGATAATGTTCTCTGACTGCAAGCATGATTGGTTGTCAGGTAGCTAACAGCTTGCTTTGTGAAAAAGACAAAGTGAAGTTGACTAATGGGCCTGATTTTGGAAGTATTAGAGAGGACAAAAGAAAGAAGATGGAGGGAAAAGAAAGTGAGGCAAGCCTTCAATGTGGACAGTGAACAAATAAATGGTTGCCTTCCAATGAGCAAGAAAGAAATAAGGACAGGGTTATATTTTATGTCGGTAAATGCATGGAGTATTGAGAACAAAACTGGGGAACTTGAATTAATTGTTCGAGGTGGATATGACATTGTAGTATTGACAGAAATGTGGCTCAGAGCAGAACAGCATAGAATACTTAACATTCCAGACTCTGAAGTTTTTAGAGAAACAGCATCATTGTCCTTGAATGAGATGCAGTTCCTGAATTAGAATCTATATGGTTGTAAGTGGGCAACAGGAAGGGAACTTGATCTTGTTGAGTATTTGTAATAGACTTTCAAATAATAGGGAGGAAGTAGAAGAGAGCATAATGGTACTGTCACTCAGTGGTGAGTACTGCTGCCTCACATTGCCAAGGATCCAGACTCGATTCCACCTTCTGTGTGGAGTTAGCACATTCTCCCAGTGTCTGCGTAGATTTCCTTTGGGTGCTCCGGTTTCCTCCCACGGGCCAAAGATGTGCAGGTTAGGTGGAATTGCCATGGTAAATTGCCTATAGTGGCCAGGTATGTGTAGGCTTAATGGATTAGTCATGGGAACTGCAGAGTTACAGAAATAAGGTAGCGGTGAGTCTGGATGGTATGCCCTTTAAAGGGATGGTATGGATTTGATGGTCCAAATGACCTGCTTCCATATTGTAGAGATTCTATGATTCTATAATCTGTACGCAGGTTATGGAAATTGATTACCCTACAGAAGACTGGGGAAATGGAAGAGGAGAAATTTCTGCAATATGTGTAGGAGAACTTTCTGGAATTGTATGTGTCCAGATCTACCAGGGAGGAAGCTCTATGGGTTCTCATCCTAGGAAATAAGACAGGCCAAGTGGAGAGGTCAGTGTGCGACAGTTCTTGGAAATATTGTCTGTAATATAATTAAGTTAAATAATAAGTTGGAAAAAGATAAAAATCAGTCAATGATTAAGATTTCAACTTGGAAAAGGGCAGATTTTGGGTGTCTCAAATTTGAATTGGAACATATTGATTGGAAATCCAGTTTGGTGGAAAAAATAATGGATAGAAAATGGGCGAATTTCAAAAGAGGAATGAATAGGGTACAAGCTAAGTACATATGCATGACAAATACATATGTGTATCCTAGAGTATCCTGGAAGGCTAAGGATATTGATAAGAAAATAAGGAAGGAAGAGGCATATGACACGTACCAGAATAATAGTAGAAATAGAAATCAGGAAGAATGTCTCGAATGCAGGGGAAGGAAGGAGAAGTAGAAGCATGAGGAAGGGATAGCAGGCTGAACTAAAACAAATAATAAAATGTTCTTCAAACATATTAATAGTAAAAGACCAGCAAAGAATAGATTGAGGCCCAAAAGCAATAAGCAGGATAGCTGCTCACTGAAACACAAGGTATGGCAGATGTACAAAGCGCTCTGAGAATTACTGTGTCTTTATCAAATTTAAAGGTAGTGACAATTAAAAATGTGAATGTTTTAACTGATCACGATACTGATAAGTAAAGAAGAGATAATTATCAGGTGGGCAGCATTCCAGATAGAGAAGTCACCAGGCTCAAATGGGATGGATCCCAGATTTCTGAGAGAAGTATGGAAGCAAATTGCGGAACCACTGATAGACATCTTTCAGGCCTCTCTGAACACAGGATTAGTCTTGTGGGACTGGATGATTATAAATGTGACACTGTTGTTTAAGAAAGGAGGAAAGATAACTCAGGAAACTACAGACCTATCAGCTTGACATCAATAGTGGGAAAACTAATGGAGTCCATAGCACAGCATAAAGTAATTGTACACTTGGAGAAAAATAAGTTCATACTGTGACGATACTAATGCTTTAAGAGGTGTATTTTGTCTGGATTTTCTTTTTAAGAAAGGTTAGGACAGAAGTGGAGAGCAGGCTGCTTGAAGCCAATGAAGTATACAGTTTGTGAAGCCTTGTTTCTTTTTAAAGTTGGAACAATAGAAGAAGCCTGAATGGGTGAGGTGAAACTCCCACAGACCCAAGATTTTTAATTTTAACTTTAAGCAGTAGCTTTAGGGTCTTGAAGCTGAATGTGGAAGCATTTCTTTCCTCTCATTGTTCCAGCTAAAAGTTGGGTTTCTCTTCCTGCTGCCACAATTGTATGTAAGACAATCAATTTTACTGAATTCGCAATTGCAAAGGATGTATTTATGGGATACTACTATATTTTAAGCATTTTGATGAGTCGCAGTTAAGCCAATTCTTTTTTTTTATTATGTACTTTAGCTGTAATGCAAAAATTGTGTGTTTTGCTTAGAGGAGTTTGACCAATTGAACTGCATCTGGAACACACTGCCTTACACTTACCTTTAAACTAAGAAGAAGTTAGGGTCGAGGCTATCTGAATATATTTTGAAGAGGTTTGGTCTGGTCCATAATATACTAGACCGTCTAAAGGCTTTCTCAAGGGCGAGCCAAGTCTGATCAAATTAATTGAGTTCTTTGATGTGATGACACAAGCAGTGGAGGAGGGTAGTGCTGTCTGGATGTTGTATATTTGGACTTCTAGAAAGTATTTGATATGGTGACATATGGCAAGTTGCTTAGCAAATTATAAATGTTTAGGATTGATTGGTTCTTGGCAGCGTGAATTAGATTTTGCCTCAAAGATAAGAAAGAGAAGCATGTATACATGTACATTTCTCAGAGTTGAAAGTGGTTTTCCCCAGGTATTGGTGTTGAGTCCTTTTGCTTCTTTTTCTGATTTACATAAATGATTTGGAGATGGGAGTTGAGAGCAAAATCTCTAAGCTTTGTAGATGATACTATTCTGGGGAAAATAGTGATTTGTGAGGATAGCACTGAGTGACTTCAGAGAGACATTGAAAAATTGCCCAAATGGGCAAACACTTCAAAGCAGAGAAATGTGAAGTAATTCATTTTGATATCCAAAGCATGGAGAGATAGTACAGTCTGGATGTTACAGTTCTGAGGGAAGTATAGGACCAGAGGGACCTAGCGATTAATGTGCATAATTCTCAGAAGGTGGCCAGGTGATTTGAAATTGTTGTTAAGAAGCCTTAGAGGATCTTTGGATTTATAAACAGTGGCATAGAGTATAAAAGCAAGGACGTAATTCTACATCTCTACAAATTATTGGTCAGGCCACATTTAGAGTATTGTGTTCTGTTCTGGGCAGCTTATGTAAGTAAGGGTGTTTAAACCCCTGGAACAAATGCAATGGGATTTTACTGAAATTATATTAGAAACAAGGGATTTTAGATACTCAGAAATATTCAAGAAATTGGGCTTATTCTCCTTGGAGCAGAGAATTTTAAGAGGATACCTTATTGAAGTGTTTAAAATTATGAACAATTTTGACAGGGCGTGTCAGTAACTAGGGGTTATAATTTCAAAACTGTCAGCAAGAGAACTAGTTGTGAGAGGAGAAGAAATCTTTTTTTGCTCAGAGTTCTTAGGATTTGGAATGCAATGCTTTGGAGAATGGTCAAGAATGATTTCATCCAAGGTTTCAAAAGAGACTTGAATGTGATTAATTTAGAGGTTTATGGAGATACGGCTGGAGAATGGGACCAGCTGGTTAGCATTTTAGGAGGCGGTACATAAATAAGGGGTGAATGGTCTCCTCCACTGTAGACTTCAACAATTCTATAATTTAGTCAGAGTGGAGAAGCCTGCAAGTATTCAGCAGACTGATAAGAATGCTCTCACTCTCAGCTTTCTGCAGTAAACCATTTTGAACCCAAAAAAACCCAGCTTATCTTTCCTTCATCTGATGCTGCGAGTTGTAACTGTGAATGAGATAAGTCAAATGTGAACTAGCTATCCTGTTCCACTTGAAATCCAATAGAAGCTTTTGTAAATAGAAACTTTGACAATGAACCTTCGTATCGTCCAACCCAACAAATCTTCGTATCATCCAACCCAAAGACTATGGAATGTTTTACTCATTTTCCCTTGACCCATGTATATATTTTTTCCCTTTATTTACGGTTGTCTGCCTGTGTGTATATGGGCAAGGTTATAAGCAATTATTGATTCAATTTGCAGGTTTTACCTCATTTAGTTTAATTATTTTCCTGTAGGTAGAATTTAGTTATCCGAAATAAATAAATTCTTATTAAATACAGAAACCTGGCCTATGCTTTCGACTGAACCTGAAACAAAACAGCAATTGCTGGATAATCTCAGCAGGTCTGACAGTATCCGTAAGTAGAAAACAGAATTAACATTTCAAATCCAGTGCCTCTTCAACAGAATTATTAGCAGCTAGGAAGAATTGATATATGTGCTGAAGCCAAGGTGGGGCAATAAGGAGTGGGGGTGGTCAAGTGCATGAGTGAAGACAGAGAGCCCAGAGATAGAGAAATATGAAGGAGGTAGGTAAGCAAGGAGGTAATAGACAATAGGACAGGACAGAAGAAAAACTTTGTTTTATTTTCTATTGATCTAGTCTGACAATCGGGTATGTTGCATATTTCTTTTAAAATCTTTAACTTTTGTGACAACATCGACAATAGTGTGTCTTGATTACCAGTGTGCTCCCCAACGAGTGGTGACACCCTGTAAACATTAATGCAGTTTAGATTAGATTCCCTACAGTTTGGAAACAGGCCCTTCAGCCCAACAAGTCCACACTGATCCTCCAAAGAGTAACCCACCCAGACCCATTTCCCTCTGACGAATGCAACTAACACTATGGGCAATTTAGCATAGCTAAACCACCTGACCTGCACATCCTTGGACTGTGGGAGGAAACAGGAGCACCCGGAGGAAACCCACGCAGACACAAGGAGAATGTGCAAACTCCACACAAACAGTTACCCAAGGCTGGAATTGAACCTGGGTCCCTGGTGCTGTGAGGCTGCAGTGCTAACCACTGAGTCACCGTGCTGCCCTCTGCATTCTACTGCATTTCCAGCTGACCTACCACATTCTACCTTACATAAACTTTTATGTTCTTCAACACTTAGCCTGTGTCCTAGCTTGCAGCAAGCCTCAATCTGTGATCTCCTCTATGCTCATCAGTCTACCAATACAAGAAGTGAAACTATCACTGTATTCTAACAGATGAAAGGCTTAAAAGACAATAAATTTTTCAATGTATAATTTCAGTTACATCACACTGTAAATTTTAGCTATAACTTCTGTGTTAGGATTGAGCCCTCCACTATCACCTGATGAAGGAGCGTCACTCCAAAAGCTAGTGTGCTTCCAATTAAACCTGTTGGACTATAACCTGGCGTTGTGTGATTTTTAACTTTGCCTAATTTATGGTTGTGTCATAATTCTTTTTTATAATGTTCTTGTGAATTGCCTGGAGACATTTTATTATGTTGGAGGCATTATAGAAATATGAGTTATTGATGATATTGTCTTGTCATGGTCTATGATTTATCAAGCATAAAACTAGCTTATTTTCCAATCTCCTCCTAGTCTTGATTTCTGACAGTTCCTTGTGAGGAAAGGGAGATATCCCTGAACTAAATGCTTGTGCACTTTTGATTAAAAGTGAGGACTGCAGATGCTGGAAATCAGAATCTAGATTAGAGTGGTCCTGAAAAAGCACAACAGGTCAGGCAGAATCCAAGGAGCAGGAAAATCAACGTTTTGGGCAAAAGCTCTTCATCAGGAATGAAGGCCGGGAGCCTCTGGGATGGAGAGATAAATGGGAGGGGGAGTGGGGCTGGGGAGAAGGTAGCCAAGAGTACAATAGTTAGATGGATGTGGGGATGAAGGTGATAGATCAGAGAGGAGGGTGGAGCGGATAGGTGGGAAGGAAAATTGGCAGGTAGGACAGATCATGAGGATAGTGCTGAGATGGAAGGTTGGAGCTGGGGTAAGGTGGAGGGAGGGGAAATGAGGAAACTGATGAAGTCTACATTGATGCCCTGGAGTTGAAGTGTTCCGGGGCGGAAGATGAGGCCTTCTTCCTCCAGGAGTCTCTTATCTAATTAAATTTGTCTTTGGATTATTGAGACATTACTTTCTCGTTGACTTTTCAATCTGCTTTGAAAGTATTTAGTCAGCCGATTGGTATTTGTGAAATATTCTGTTTATATTTGGGTGATGGGACTTCTTTTTGTTTGCTTACATGTGATAATTGCTGAGCTTTCATCATTTTTTTAAGAGCGTTTACTCAAAGTGAAGAATAGAAGGCCGCCTGGGATTTGCCTTTAGACTTTAGTTTCCTAAGATGTTGCAAATATTTTGGGGCCTGATTTTCTGATCAGGATATTGTGCAGTTGGAATTGAGACACAGCAGATCTATGGGTGCTATGGATGAGAAATGACTTGCCAAATTATGTGACATTCATGTGGCAAGAGCTTTTGCACCAAAGTAACAGGGACTCTGAGGTTTGTCCAGGCCAAAGCAAGTAGACAATTATAAGTGTTCCAGAGCTCCTAAATCAACTATTTGTCTAATAATGAGCAGTAATTCTCCAGGCTTCATTCAGCTCAAATTTAGATTATTTGATTCAATCAGCTTACTGATTAGGATGCTTCATAAACAGCATGTTTCAAACCAGTTGCTTTTTTTTCTGATTGTTTCTTACAGTAAATTTCACATTCATAATTCATTGCTGACCAGACCTAATGTTTTAATACACAGCTCCTTGTTTTGACATTCAACCCAGCATTTCTTACAACGTTGCTCATTATTGTCGAAACACTTCTGGCTTGTCCAATGCTTTTTTTTTCATGTTTCATCACTATCTTTAACTTTGGAAATTACTGCGCTTCCTTCAATTGTTGAATTGATTGAAATATTCTCCCATTTACTATAAGAAATATGTAAGGGGTACAGAGTGAAACTGCAAGACCAAGGGGATTTTAGATAATGTCAGAAGCTGAATGGAGTTCTCTAGACAGGCTATCTGTGCAGAGGTGCAGGAGCCTAATTGGTGCCGACAGGGTTACCAGAATAAAGAGGCTGACAGTCAAAGAAGTAGCTAGACAATGTGAAAGATTGGTTTAATGAGACCTCCATCCATGAGGTGATCCATTGTTCATTTGATTGGAAATTTAGCAAGGACATAGTCATCCACGTCACTTGGCATGATACTTAGATGGCAAGGAGAGTCCTCCAGCATTGATCACCTTTGCCTGCTAAAGTTTTGGGGCAATTCTCCCAGCTGTTGTGCATTCTTGTGAAGCTATAACCATTGGCTGGAATACCCCAGGATGCCCCAAAAAGTGTGCCAAAACATCTCAGTTGGGAGAGCATTAGGCTAAAAATCAAAAGACCCCCGATTAGATTCTGGGATTTAGCAGTGAATTTATTCAGGTCACATACTATAGCTGTCACTTCGCTCAATTAAATGAATGGTTTGTGATGTAGAGTGACATCAACAGTACAGGGTCAATTCACATACTGGCTGATGTCCCACCTTCTTGACCTCATCCCTTGTTTAAATTATGGTAGCCTTCAGGTTATATAGCCACCAATTATTTTTCTCGAAAGAAAGAGCAGCCCAATGATCCTCTGTGACTATGGTAACTTCACCTTTAACTAACTGGGGCTGATGTGAGGTGGTGTGAATATGTAGTGGTTAGTGTTGCAGCCACTGCATCCTCAGCTCAAATCTGAGTCATGGAAGTGATAGCTTGGAAGTTTTCAATAAGTATATCGATGTATGCTTGTGGTGTCAAGGCATTCAACTGCTGGAAAATATAATTGGAAAAGTTCAGTGATTGTTTGTGATGTGCAGATGCAATGAGTCGAAGGGCCTTTTTCTGTGCTGTAGATCTCAACGACTCTATGATTCATCTTGCCTTAGCATACAAACTGAAAATTCATACTCCTCTCTCCTTGAACTTTTCAATTGGAATTGGTTCTCAGTAGATCCAGTCTCCAGTTACTGATAGGCTTAGTTAATGTCCAGTATATGATCAAAATTTCGGACTGCTTACTTTTCATCACAAGCCCAAATGAAGGAAAAGTGAAAACTCACCTTTACGAATTGTTAAGTCGCATAAAAAGCCACTGCTCCTCTTACTCCTGTTTTGAGTGTGTAGGCAAATTTAATCATATATGTGGCAACTTTAATTCTTTGTTTTCCACGGAGTTTTATGGATGGCTTTTGTGGGGGATCTTCAGGTTTGTTGTACGTGACTCTGCATCTTACAGGGGAACGCTGCACACAGCACATGTTTAAAGATAACAAACAAACATTTATGACAAGAACTTGCAACAACCCTTCTGATCTGTGTGCTCGAGAGATGCAGGTTGCAACTGCTAATGGTGTGATCTGAAATCATGGTGGGTTATGAAGTTAGTGTTGCAGAAAAGGAAGTAACAGGAATAGAACTGAACCAATGGTGGTAGGCATCAAGAGATGGGAATGTGTGCAGAAATGGCAAGTGCAAGATTGTTGAAGAAATTTGTGTGCAGGCAGTGAGACAATTAAGAAAGATGTTAAATGAATGGTAACATCAGTAGACTAGCAACCCAGAAGCCCGGAATAATGCTGGGGGAATGGGAATTCAAATCTTACTTTGGCAGTTGGTAGTGCTTAAACTGAAGTCACAAGTCTGGAACTTAGAGATAATAGTGGTGATGAAGCTATCACTGATTGATATGTAAGCCCTTCTAATTCACTAAAGTCCTTTCAGGAAAATAGTCTCTGACAGCACTGACTCCTGACCTACAGTGAGTGATCTTAAACAGTCGAACCGCTCAGTATGAATCAGAAACAAAGGCTGATTCTGCCTTTGTCCCATCTCAGGAAATGATATAGAAATTTTGATAATTGTAGGACTAGTAGATGAGATGTTCAAATGCAAGGTGAGAATATTAGAAAATTCCACTCATTTTGTTTAGCTGTTAAGGATATTTCTCATGTGAAATGCTTGGCAGGAACAAACAATGCAACGGCAATATTTGCTATCTTAATGTTGCACTATACAGTCTCAAAATATTAATTCAACAATTGCTGCAAAACTCAACATGTCTGGACAGCATCTGTGGAGAGAAAACAGAGTTAAAATTTTGAATCTAGTGACCCCTGTTTCAGATCTTCAGCATCCACAGTTCTTTGTTTTATCTCGAAACATTAATGTTCATGCAAGTTCAGCTCACTGAAATTCTGGAAACAGTAATTAAATTTTGTATCCAGCATGAAAATAGTGGTGTAAGAATATTGGCATCTACCACATCTTTAGAGAAATGTATGGATATCTCAAAAAATCTACATGTGTTGCAGAAGGAAACAATGAGTGATGTGATTCCATTAAAGTATGTTAAAAGCTGAAGTGTAAACAGACTTTCTGAATAGTGACAGAGGATCTTGTTTTGTGATTACAAATCACAAGTGAGAATACAGCAACAAAAAGGAAAAATGAGAAAAAGACAGCAAATGAAATTTAAACATTTAAAAATCATCTACAGTTAGTACCAGAAGGAATGAGGCTCCACAATTGTAATGGTTAACTTTCAATGTCAAAAATTAATTGATTGTAAGTAACATCTATAGAACAGTTAAGGGAGTAATTAAACTGGAAATGTCAAGTCAACTTCCTGTGGCAAGTTAAGTTTGTGATGAACTTCAGTCAGTCTTCAGAACAAAATCTGGCCCATCAGTCTGAATTTCATGTTTTTGTTTGCTAACTCGACATTGGTTCAATGTATTCATTCAACTTAGTGCTATCTAATCTATAATTTTCTTTATTATCACATGATGTTCTCTTCCACTAATGTGTAATTTACTTTTTTGATTATGAAAAATAGTTAGATGTGTTCAGCCTGTTTTATTGGAAATAGATCCTTATGTTTCTTTCTTGATCTTTTGAGCAGTGTTGATACAGAGACCTGCAGTAGGCTTCCGGAGCTGAATATATCACAGTTACTTCATATTGTTCAGTCTAATGGCAATGCTATGTGGTGTATGTTTTTACTATTGTGGTATTATTTCGGAACATTGACTCAGAACTGAAAGAAAAACAGCTTTTAGTTTCCAGTTCTGTGAAGGTGATTTGTCTTTTATTTTACAGCAAAGGTAAGAAAGCTATTTTGAGCAGTGAACTGAAGCTACTTCTTCCAAGAAAGCGTGTGATTGAAGTTAAATGACTTGATCAACTACCTGGGGAGTTAATTGCTGAATGTTTACAAAACTGAGATTAATGAAACAGAAACAGTGTTAGCTGGGGATCATTGGTAAATTGAATTTAGAAGGAGAGAAGTCTGAACAAAAGGATGGTTCTTATTTTGTTTATAGAACTCTACAGGCTGTGAGAACTTAGTTTGTAAAATCTTCAGGCTGTGACAGTTGGTGAAAACCTCCAGGCTGTCAGAATTAAAAAGAAGAATCATAGCCATCTAAACCGGAATTAAGATTTCAGATGTGGAGAGTTGGAGAGAGGTCTTAAAATAGATTAGCAATCCAAGCAAAACAGCTGGAAAGAGACATTTGGGTAACAAATTATAGGAGTATTGTTCACTGTGATTGTATGACGTTAAAGGATCAGAGTTCAATTTTTGATTTTCTATTTGTTAAGATCTTCCTAAATTGCTAGATATAAAGTTGGTATTATTTTTCTTTTGAGTAATAAACTTACGTTATTTTGTTAAAAGTTCAGTGGCACATTGGCAACCGAAGTACAAAAATTAAACCTTTGGTCTATGAAGCCAGATTATGTTCTGGGATCTGATTTGTCTATTATTGCCAGTGCTTAGGATCATAATAGCTAAACATGAGACATTTCCTTGAAAAAAAAGTGTTAAATTATTTTTAACAAGTGCTTCACAATTTCATTGAAAAGCTAATAATTTAGAAGTTTGATCGATTAGTACTGTTTTTTCCATTATAAAATGGCTGTTGAAAGGTCCACTGTTGTAAAAGTTAAATGCATGCCTCTCACACTGGAAGAGCATGATATGCTAAATAGCTATATTGATTCAGAGTGCAGGTTTAAAACTGGCAATTTGTCTATTGCGTATATCACTATTGGATTTTACACTCCGTTCAGGTCTCTATTCTGTTCTCAAGGGCTACACATACTTTGGTCAGTTTTGGCCCAGTGACCAAAGCAATTACAGGCTGTACTGCTATAACACTATTGTTGCATTCCCATGCACATTTGTCTTACTGAAAATCATGGAATAGAAATAATGGCACCTATGGGAAAACAGCGTTTGGGCAAACCACCAAAAATATTAATAAAAATCAAAACAAAAATAATAGTATAGTCTAAGTAAATGTCGAAGGCATATATTTTAATTAAATAATGCAACAAATTTAACACTTCAAGGGGTTTCTGAGTTTGCTGAGTTAGTGTTGTGCTAAGACAGGTGTTGAAGGTCATCATCAGCATCATTGTGGGCGGCACGGTGGCACAGTGGTTGGGTGGGTTACGCTTCGGCGGGTCGGTGTGGACTTGTTGGGCCGAAGGGCCTGTTTCCACACTGTAAGTAATCTAATCTAATCTAATCTAATCATAATTACTTTCAGGTGCAGGGTTAGGAAAAGAGAAAATATTTAGTTCAGAAATGGTGGTTCATTGTCCTCACTGTTTCTTTGGGGTTGGCTTAAAAAAGGCATCCAGGTTTTGACTGCTGTGCCATCTTTCTTCAAGGCATCCAGGTTTTGACTGCTGTGCCATCTTTCTTCTTTCATGAAGAAGCTTTTCACAGGGTGCCAAATAAGACTTTATGCCACGAACTGCTCTCCTGCTGTGTTCTGCATTGCATGCATTGTCTTCTAACAGCTGCTTCTGTTTCTCAACTTCCCTCAGGATAGAAGACAATAGAGAAGTAGAAAGTCCTCATGATGTTGTATATTGGACTTCATCATCTTCATCTCAAGTTTCATTCCCCCCCTCTCACCGCAGCAACAAGTTGTTATCGATCAGCTGTGGAGAGTTCTTCACAATGGGACTTAAGCAGTTCCTCAACATTCTCAGTCTCCACATTTTCCAATCCAACTTACTTTGCAAAAGTGACAGAATAGTCTTTGATTGCTGGAAACTCCTCTGATTCACCTTTAAAATCATGAAGAAAATCTGCGAGCAACTTCTGCCAAACTGCATACAAGTAGAACTTACCGACATAGTGGCAGTGTCAATAAAATGTGGAGCTGGGAAAAGCACAGCAACTTAAGCAACGTCAAAAGTGTAGAAGAGTAGACATTTTGGGAAGGACCCTTCATCAGGAAGTCCTATGACGGGTCCCACCTGAAATGTTGACTCACCGCCTTTTCTGATGCTGCTTGACCTACTGTGCTTTATCCAGTTCCACTTTTTATCGACTCTGACGTTCCAGCATCAACTGTGCTCACTGTCTTCAAGTTGCTGACATGACTTTGGGTCTCCACAATGACGTCAATAGCATTCTTAATGTTTAAGCATTTCCAAAATTGAAGAAAACTATCCTCATTATCCCCTTTAGTAGCTGCAATCAGCTTCTTAAATGTGTGCCTTAAGTATTAAGCTTTATAAACTGCTATTACACCCTGGTCCATGGGCTGAATGAGAGAGGTTAAGTACGGAGGTAGAAATAGCTCTTTGCTGTTTTCAGAAAGCTCAACAATGATGGAAGGATGGCTTGGTGCATTGTCCAGAATGAGAAGAATCTGGAAATCCAATTTTTTTTTTCTCGTGCAGTAATTTCTAAAAACATAACAAGAATCCAGAGAAAGTATATTCCTGTTAGGGTGAAAGGAAAGGCTGGTAGGTATAGGGAATGCTGGATGGCTAAAGAAATTGAGGGTTTAGTTAAGAAAAAGAAGGAAGCATATGTAAGGTATAGACA
>NC_057715.1:40931863-40963791 GCF_004010195.1 Chiloscyllium plagiosum
TTTCCCTGGGGTCGGGGAGTCCAGAACTAGAGGGCATAGGTTTAAGGTGAGAGGTGAAAGATATAACAGAGACCTATGGGGCAACCTTTTCATGCAGAGGGTGGTACAGGTATGGAATGAGCTGCCAGAGGAAGTGGTGGAGGCTGGTACAATTGCAACATTTAAGAGGCGTTTGGATGGGTATATGAATAGGAAGGGTTTGGAGGGATATGGGCCATCTGCTTGCAGGTGGGACTAGATTGGGTTGGTATATCTGGTTGGCATGGATGGGTTGGACTGAAGGGTCTGTTTCCATGCTGTACATCTTTATGACTCTATCCTTGAAAACTTCAATGTAAGGTCAGAAAAAAAACCTGTCCCATTATTAATCTCTTTTTGCTTGACCTGAAATAAACACCTAGAGTGGACTTAGTTTCAAGGCCCACGGGTTGGCCGAGTGATACACCAACACAGGCTTAAGCTTTAAGTCCCCATTGGCATTGCCGCCCAACAACACAGTCATATGATCCTTTGCAACCTTAATACTTGGAATGTGTGCTTCATTCTTAGAAATTCTTAGGTTCTGGATGATATATGCTTCCAATATAAACCTGTCTTGTCCAAATTAAAGGTTTGGTCTAAAGTGTATCCTTCTTCCTCAATGTTTTTACCACAGAAGTGAGTGACAGCGCATGTTCCACATCTGTACTGGCAGCTTTGCCACATAATGAAAACTTAGCGGTAGTTAAATACAGCAAACCACCCACTATGTGCACTGAAGGCAGGCACATCTGCAGGATTTTCAGCTTTTTTTCCTTAGTTCCTTGTAAATTGATAAGGTTTCTGTTTTATGGTGAGTAAGGTGGCCCACATCACTTTTTTGATTAATCTTTATCTGTACACTTAAAAGTTGCTCCACATCCTCAAGTTCTTTTCTTCATGCTCTCATTGACTTGCTCGCACTCAAACTTGTTCTAGCAATGCAATTTGCTTTAATTCTTTCTGCGTTGTCTCTAATGGTGTGTAGAGTAGCCTCCTTTATTCCTGTTGCACAAACAATATCACATGCTCTTTCATTAGGCTCAAAATGCTTTATAACATCCAGCTTCTGTTGAAGTGTTATTGCCTTTCATTTATGGTCACCACCTGCAATTATTTTTTCACCTGGATGCTGGAAAACATAGCGAGATTTGGGAAAAAAACAGAACTTTAAGCTACTGGGTACAGCACTGTATCTTTCATGATGTTCTTCACCAGAAAACATGTGAGCTGACTGAGCACATGATGTAGATGTGGAGTCCAGTCCTCCACACACCACGATACCTAGTGCCAGGATGGAATCACATAATAGCCAATGGAGTTCGCATTATAGAAAAGTCATTCCCCAATTCACCAAGCGTGTTGATGAAACACGTGTTTAAGGAGAATGGCCTGTACCTTTAAATAGACTGCTTGAAGCCTTCTTCTGGAAATGATGTAAGATAGCTGAACATTAGCTGGGAGATATAGGACCTTTCCACATTATAATTGCAGGCAATTTACATTCACCCCTCAGTCCCATTCCAAACTTATTCCCATCTACAGACTCAGAAAACTTGTGTTCCAATCCTAACCAACTGGTCTTTTATGGCTGGTGCGATTTTGTAGTCCAATCCAGGATGATTCAAGGGGACTAGTTTTATCATGTCAGCCATCGCCATTCCATAAGCTCTAGGCTCTTGTTTCTTGATTTCTTAGTTTAGTTTATTAAGACTTCTGGCTTGTTATCATTTGGTCAAGGATAAGCAAAGCTGTTTGTCTTATATAGTTATAGTGATCTAAGCACAGAAAAATGCCTTTTGACCCATTGCGTCTGTGCCAGTTAAAAATAACATCCTAATGCAAAATACTTGTTTAGTGTCTCTGCCATCCCCTGTGGTTCCATACATAGGCAGCCTCCCCGATCTTAAAGGAACCTTATTTGTGCCCTAATTACACTTTTGTCCTTAATATATTTGTAGAATCCCTTTAGAGTACTGAAGTGTAAAGGCAGTAGGAGTACACTTAAAAGGGAAATCAGGAGTGCAAAAAGGAGACATGAGATAGCTTTGGCAAATAGGGTTAAGGAGAATTCAAAGAGATTACAAAAATATATTAAGGACAAAAGGATAACTCGGGAGAGAATAGGGCTCCTTAAAGATCAGGAAGGCTTTTCCTATGTGTGGAAGCAGAGGAGATGGGGAGATACTAAGTGAGTATTTTGAATTCTTGTTTACTGTGGAGGATGATATGGAAGATATAGAATGTGGGGAAATAGTTAATGACATCTTGACAAATATCCATATCACAGAGAAGGAGGCACTGGATGGCTTAAAGCACATGAAAGGTGGACAAATCCCCAGGACCTGGTCATGTGTACCCTGGAACTCTGTGGGAAGCTAGGGAAATGATTTCTGGGCCACTTGCTGAGATATTTGTATCATCAATAGCCACGGGTGAGGTGCCAGAAGACCGGGGGTGACTAACATAGTGCCATCACTTAAGAAAAGTGGTAAAGAAAGCTAGGGAACTGGAGACCAGTAAGCCTGACATTGGTGGTGGCAGGTTATTGGAGAGAATCCTGAGGGACAGGATTTATGTATTTGGTAAGGCAAGGACTGATAGTCAACATAGCTTTGTGTATAAGAAATTATGTCTCACTAACTTGATTAAGTTTTTTGAAGAAGTAATGAAGAGGATTGATGAGGGCAATAGTAGATATGATCTATAAGGATTTCAGCAAGATGTTCGAAAAGATTCCTCATCGTACACTGGTTAGCAAGATTAAATCACATGGAATAGAGGGCGAGCAAGTCATTTAGATTTAGAACTGGCTCTAAGTTAGAAGACAGATGGTGGTGGTGGAGGGTTGCTTTTCAGACTGGAGGCCTATGACCAGTGGTGCACTACAAGGATCGGTGCTGGGTCCACTGTTTTTTGTTCTTTATTTATTGAGGAACCTTGATTATCCGACATTCGATTATTTGAATATCGGATTATCCAGCAAGATGGCAAGGTCACGACGCTTGGCTAAACTGTTATCCAGCATTTGATTATCCGGAATTGGACTACCCAAACAAAATACTGTCCACCCATGTCCTTCGGACAGTCGAGGTTCCTCTGTAAATAATTTGGATGTGAACATGGGAGATGCAGTTAGAAGTTTGCAGATGACCCCAAAATTGGAGGTGTAATGGTAAGTAAAGAAGGTTACTTCAGAGTACAACAGGATCATGATCAGATGGGCCAATGGGCCAAAGAGTGGCAGATGGAGTTTAATTTAGATAAGTGTGAGGTGCTGCAGTTTGGAAAGGCAAATCAGGGCACAACTTATATACTTAATGGTAAGGTGCTGGGGAGTGTTACTGAACCAAAAGACCTTGGGTTGCAGGTTTATAATTGCTTGAAAATTGAATCACAAGTGAATAGGATATGTGAAGAAGGCGTTTGGAATGCTTTCCTTTATTGGTCAGGGCATTAAGTACAGGAATTGGGAAGTTATGTTGCAGCTGTACGGGACATTGGTTAGGCTACTTTTGGAACACTGTAATTCTGGTCACCCTGCTATAGAAAATATGATGTGAAACTTGAATGGGTTGAAAGCTTTACAAGGATGTTGGCTGGGTTGGAGTGTTTGAGCTATAAGGAAAGGCTGAATAGACTGGGGCTATTTTCCCTGGACCACCACAGGTTGAGGGGTGATTTTAAATGGCTGAACAGTTGTCTTTTAACAGGATAATTGTAACCTACTTCACAAAATCTAACTAAATCGATCATCTGACATTTGTTCAATTTTAATCCCATTTGAAGTTTGTTAATAGTGCATCATTGGGTGATAAGATATTATGACGAACCGGACAAGAGAGCAACAGCTAAAGACAAAGATATTGATTTTGGATATCACCTTTATCATCTGTGTAAATCTGGTGTCATACAATGGCTGCTATTTGCAGAAATTTGAGCAGTTTCAGGAATGATCCGCTTATCCATAATGCCTACCTCTGAAAGCTGAACATTTTCTATTGTCACCATCACATAGAGGTTTATAATATTATGAGAGATATGGGTAGAATAAATAGACAAGGTCTTTTCCCTGGGTGGTGGAGTAAAAAAAAAAATGAGAGGGCATAGGTTTAAGGTGAGAGGGAAAAGATTTAAAACAAACCTAAGGAGCAATTTTTCATGCAGTGTGTGGAATGTGCGACCAGAGGAAGTGGTGGAGGCTGGTACAATTACAACTTTTAAAAGGCATGTGGATGGATATATGAATAGGAAGTGTTTAGAGGGATATGGGACAAATGCTGGCAAATGGAGTTAGATTAATTTAGGATAACTGGTCAGCACGGACGAGTTGGACTGAAGGGTCTGTTTCTGTGCTGTACATCTCTGTGTCTATAACTATTCTAATCCTGTTTTTCAACACTTAGCCCGTAGCCTTTTGAGCCTTGACATTGCAAGTGCACACCTATACGTCCTGAAATGTTATGTTTCCTCAGTTGATTTTATAATACAAGTTGTTCCAATTCCTTAGAATCAAGAGTTCTTTTCCCAAATCACAATTATGAACATTGTATACCACTTCTGATCTCACCAAGGATTTTTAGTGTGCTACCGTATTTATGATGCAATTTGTAACTATAACATAACAAAGAATGCAATTCTGTAAATGCCTGAACAGTTGACATTTAACAGGATAATTGGAACCTACTTCACTAAATCTAACTAAGTGGATCATCTGACATTTGTAGAAACTATTCAATTTTAATCCCATTTGAAGTTTGTTAATGGTGCATTGTTGGGTGTTAAGATATTATGATGAAACGAACAAGAGAGCAACACCTAAAGACATAGGTATTGACTTTGGATATCACCTTCATCATCTGTGTAAATCTAGTATCATACAATGGCTGCTATTTGCAGAAATTTGAGCAGTTTCAGTAATGATCAGCTTCTCCATAATGCCTACCTCTGAAAGTTGATCATTTTCTATTGTCACCATCACTACTACTTAAAGAATTCCATGAGGGAAGGACAAAGACTGAAAGTTTAGCCAGCCATGTTAAAAGTCTGTGTGAATGAAAAACATCCAGTTCAGTTAATATTGATCACTCCTTGTACCTTCTCAGCGTCTGTAACCCTGTATTCTGCAATTTCTTGTGTAACGCTGATTCAGGTGAATCGTATGGCCTGCTGTAAAGCACCTAAGACAACACTCTCTTCACTGTACCTCAGTAAATGTGACAGTAATAAATCAAATTAAAACCATAAAGTAGACAATGGTACTCACTAGTGTGAGTTTTTTCTGTGATGGGGCTGGTAAAAACACTTTAAATTCAACTCAAGTTCCTCCTCATCATTATAATCATTCAGCGTGATTGGAATCTCCCAAAGAATACTAATCATCATATCCTTATAAGACAATAAGACATAGGAGCATACTTAATGACCCAGCCTGGAAGCCCTCTGTGGTGAAGAATTATATTGATTTACTATTGACTGAGAGAAAAAAATATTAACTCATCGCTGCCTTAAATTACTATTCTGAGATTATGCCCTCTGATTTTAGATTCTCCCACAAGGGGCAATATTTTTATTACTACCCTGTCAAGTACCCTAAGATTCTTGCTAGTTTTTTTTGTGGGCGGCACGGTGGCACAGTGGTTAGCACTGCTGCCTCACAGCGCCAGAGACCCGGGTTCAATTCCCGCCTCAGGCGACTGACTGTGTGGAGTTTGCACGTTCTCCCTGTGTCTGCGTGGGTTTCCTCCGGGTGCTCTGGTTTCCTCCCACAGTCCAAAGATGTGCAGGTCAGGTGAATTGGCTATGCTAAATTGCCCGTAGTGTTAGGTAAGGGGTACACGTAGGGGTATGGGTGGGTTGCGCTTCGGCGGGGCGGTGTGGACTTGTTGGGCCGAAGGGCCTGTTTCCACACTGTAAGTAATCTAATCTAATCTAAAAAAAAAGCTTGCCTCTCATTTTTCTATATTCTGATGAGTCAGCCTAGTCTACCCTTTTCAGCCTGCCTGCAATGTCAGTATAGCTGTCCTTAGATAAGGGTCTTAAAACTGTCACGATATTCCAGCTGTGCTCTAACTAGTAGCTTTTATAGTTTTTGCAAAACCTCCCTTTTTTGTGTGTTCCTTTCCCTTTGAAATAAAGGTCAACATTCCAACTGTCTCCCTTATTACACTGAACTTGAATGCTTGCATTTTATGATTCATGGAAAGAATATCCTAAATCTATTTGAGACAAAGTTTTATGCTGCTTTTCTCTATTTAAGTAATATTCAGATGAACTATTCTTCCGTCAGTGTATGATCTCCCATTTTTCCACATTGCATTCACCCTGCCAGGTTTTTTTGCCCATTCGATTAAGCTTCAACATCCGTCTGCTGACTCTTTGTGTAATCTTCACCACTTGGGTAGTGGTGGAGGGTTGTTTTTCAGACTGGAGGCCTGTGACCAGTGGAGTGCCACAAGGATCAGTGCTGGGTCCTCTACTTTTTGTCATTTACATAAATGATTTGGATGCGAGCATAAGAGGTACAGTTAGTAAGTTAGTAAATTGGAGGTGTAGTGGACAGCGAAGAGGGTTACCTCAGATTACAACAAGATCTTGACCAGATGGGCCAATGGGCTGAGAAGTGGCAGATGCGACTTTTAATTCAGATAAATGCGAGGTACTGCATTTTGGGAAAGCAAATTTTAGCAGGTCTTATACACTTAATGGTAAGGTCCAAGGGAGTATTGCTGAACAAAGAGATCTTGGAGTGCAGGTTCATAGCTCCTTGAAAGTGGAGTCGCAGTTAGATAGGATAGTGAAGAAGGTGTTTGGTATGCTTCCTTTTATTGGTAAGAGTATTGAGTACAGGAGTTGAGAGGTCATGTTGTGGCTGTACAGGACATTGGTTATGCCACTGCTGGAATATTGCGTGCAATTCTGGTCACCTTCCTATCGGAAAGATGCTGTGAAACTTGAAAGGGTTCAGAAAGATTTACAAGGATGTTGCCAGGGTTGGAGGATTTGAGATATAGGGAGAGGCTGAACAGGCTGGGGCTGTTTTCCCTGGAGCTGAGGGGTGACCTTACAGAAGTTTACAAAATTATGAGGGGCATAGCTAGGGTAAATAGGCAAAGTCTTTTCCCTGGGGTCGGGGAGCCCAGAACTAGAGGACATAGATTTAGGGTGAGAGGGGAAAGATATAAAAGAGACCTAAGAGGCAAATGTTTCATGCAGAGGGTGGTATAGGTATGGAATGAGCTGCCAGAGGAATTGGTGGAGGCTGGTACAATTGCAACATTTAAGATGCATTTGGATGGGTATATGAATAGGAAGGGTTTGGAGGGATATGGGCCGGGTGCTGGCAGGTGGGGATAGATTGGGTTGGGATATCTGGTTGGCATGGACGGGTTGGACCAAAGGGTCTGTTTCCATGCTGTTTATGACATCTTTATGACTCTATGACTTGCCTTCCCTCATTTATATGGTAAGAATCTGAAGGAAGAAACCAATACATATATCTCTGGGCATGTTATTACGTGCACATTCATCTACTCAATCCCTAACCCAATCTGGGTGTCAGTCTCTGCGTTATTTCCTGACAAAGATGCAATGTCTGAGTCTACCTCCACTGATGTAGTTCCTTCAATAGGTTCTGGCTGCTGCAAAGGAACTAGAGAAGAGGGAAAAAGGAGGAGATGAGGCTAGCACAGAGGTGCTGAATAATGGAAAATGACAGGCAACACAAAGTAACTTCATTTGGCCAACTGCATCAAAAACATAAATTGCTAGAGAAACTCAGTAAGTCTGCCAAAAGTTGTGTGAGAAAGCAGAATTAACATACTGAGTTCTATTATTCTTCATCAGAACTGAGTTTACTGAAAAATGATATTTATGCTGAAGGTGGGATAAGGTGGGTAGGGGAGAGGTGAGCAGATAGATGAAGACAGATACCAGACCTCCAGAGTTTCTCCAGCAATTTAAGTATTTGTTTTAGATCTCCCAGCATCCAGAGTTCTTTGTTTTATTTTTTGACGTGGCTT
Organism: Chiloscyllium plagiosum; assembly: GCF_004010195.1. Taxonomy (NCBI): domain Eukaryota; kingdom Metazoa; phylum Chordata; class Chondrichthyes; order Orectolobiformes; family Hemiscylliidae; genus Chiloscyllium; species Chiloscyllium plagiosum. The sequence goes on from NC_057715.1 coordinate 40,939,903, forward strand.
TTTTTTAACAACCTTGTGAGGTAATAGTCCAAAAAGTGCCCAACCAAAAAATTTACTAGTCCAACAGTTTTAGGTGGGATAATCATTTCCAAGACATGGGGAGAGTCATTAAGTCATCTGATTTTCTCTCACATTTTCAATTTTTTTGTGTGTGTTGTCTCATCCAGCAGAGAAAAAGCTCGAGGGTGAAAATTAATGCATGTCACCAATAAAAGAGCAAGAGACATGTGAAACTCCATTTGTTAAACATTTACTGAGGGTAAGAGGGAGCAAATTTGTTTAATCTGTTAGTTGGGAAATCATGTCGAAGATGGTGAGCATAAAGTCCACTGACAATGGAAGAAGAACAGGAAAATAGCTCAGCTCAGTAAAACTGGATAAATGAATAGGAGCAAGTTGATTTTCCCCATCCCAGCTCAAGGTACTGAGTTTAATTAAAGCATCCTTGCTTTCACCTATTGCAATCATTTAAAGTTGGCTTGATAATTGAATCTGGGTTTTACAACCAGTTTGTTTACATGCTGCCTCAACCAACCTGTTCAGATAGAACAGTTCTTAATTTAAATGTTATACTTTATTTCTATGCCACTGTGTTTGAACAAAATAAATGTGGTCATTTTGTTAATATATACATTTTAAGGTTTTTATTTCTTCAGGAGGGAGCAGCGTGCAAGAGAAGGCACAAACAAACTTTAAGCTTATCTGTCAGTAGCTTCCTAGTACAATCATATCAATGCTACCTGATTCCAGGGTTTCCTGTATCTAATTTGCGATCAAGATTGCACAGGACAATGCAAGAAAAGTATTCAGAAGAGGACTCTGTACATATTGGGTGAAAATGTTGGATTTAAGAAGAAAGAAGGAAATGGTATTTCAGTCATAATAGACAGTCAAAGGCTATGTCTCGTTTCACAGGTATCTCCCTGGATATGTTCCTGGAAATGGGGTTCAACAGGAGAGAATAATTTTCTCTAACAACAGGAGGAAAACAGCGAGGAAAAACATGCAGGCAAAGTCAGAAATGACAGAAGAGGTCAACAGTAGGCAGCCAGTGGAATTCTGCTGGATAGAAAGCAACAAAGTTCAAGTTCAGGGCAGGAAAACACAGTGACTAATTTACCTAGATATTTATACGGGGGTCACCCCAACTTCCTCACTCAGCTTTCTCAAGTTTCCTCTAGGACATTACTCATCTTTTTGAGTTTTGCAATAATTATATGCTTTTGCTGGTAGGTTAATAGCCATTTCTTGATTTAGTGATTGATAAGGTGAATTTACATCTTTTCTTTTTTTCATTTTATGCTTTCTTGTGATTTCTGTTTTTTCCATGTGGAGAGACTGAGTAAGAGAGATGTTTCCTGTCTGCAGGATAAGGGTGGTTTTCATTTTCTGCTAATATTGGTACCTACATACTTTTAATACTCTGCAGGTCAAACAATCAAAACTTGTTTGCAGGCAGAATTTTCTTAGAATATTTTCAGTGCAACTCAGTCTCAAATTCTGCCTCTTCCAAATTCAAAATAAATTATACTGTGCTGCTCAACGATACTTGTTTTTCTGGTATTAAAAAGCTGGTGTACATTTTCTGGTATTCCTTATATCAATCTAACTTCAACTTCAGTAATTATCTCGAAGAATGTGGTCTCCTACACAATGCAATTTCTGACATTCTTTATCTATGCAACAATCACCAGCACTCACCCTATCAAAAGGAGAACAAAGCATAATACAACACAAGAACAGGCCCTTCAGCCCACCAAATCTGTGTCAAACATGATGCCTTTCTAAACTAGGACTCTTTGGCCTCCATACAGTTTATATCCCTTTGTTGCCCACATATTCATATATCTGTCAGATGTCTCTTAAAAGTTGCTTCTGTATCTACCTCTACCACCTCCTCTGGCAGCACACTCCAGTCATTTACTTTTTTGAAAAATAAACTTGTCTCTCACATTTCATTTAAACTTACTCCATTTAATTTTACACCTAGGTGTCCGAGAAATTGGCATTTCCACCCTGGGAAAAAGATTCTGGACATCCATTCTGTTCATGACTCTCCTAATTTTACAAACTTCTATCAGGTCACTCCTCATCCTCTGACTTTCAAGCAAAAACAAATCAAGTTTGTTCAATCTTTCCCCATAGCCAATACCCTCCAAACTAGTCAACATCTTGGTAAACCTTTTCTGTACCCTTTCCAAATTATCCACATCTTTCTGATAGTTTGGTAACCAGAACTGTATACAGTATTCCAAATGTGGCCTGACTAAAGTTCTATGCAGCTGAACATGACTTGCCAATTTTTATGCTCTATGCTCTGACCAATGAAGGTGAGCATGCCATATGCCTTCTTTACCATCTTATCCACTTGTGATGCCAATTTCAGGAACGTCCTGTCTGCCAAGATCCCTCTATATGTTGATGCTACTAAGTGTTCTGTCATTTTCTGTATATTTCCCTCCTACATTAGAGGTTCCAAAATGTATCACCTCGCATTTGTACAGATTAATCTCAGTCTGCCATTTCTCCATCCAAGTCTCTTGCCTATCTATTTTCTACTATATCCTCTGACAATTCTCTCTACGATTAGCAGCTCCCCCAATCTTTGTGTCATCCATAATAACCATGAACCACCACTGGTCTTGTAGCTACAGTCAGAAAAAACAACATTCCACTTCTACTTTCTGCCTTCTATGACTAAACCAGTTGTGTATTAATCTTACCAGTTTACCATGGATCCCATGTGACTTGACTTTTTGAATCAGCCTGCCAAGAGGGATTGTGTCCAAATGGACTTTAGCAACGTGTTTGACAACAACCACCATCCTGCCTTCTTCAATTATCTTTCTCACTTCCTCAAAAAAAGCTCTCAAGTTTGTGAGGCAAGACCTCCCATGCACAAAGTCATGCTGTCTACCACTAGTAAGTCTGTATTTTTCCAAACATGGGTAACTCTGATTCCAAAGAATCTTCTCCAAAAATTCCTCTGCCACTGACTGTAATTTCAGGAATTACCCCTGTTGTCCTTCTTAAATGAAGAAACAATGTTGGCTACTCTCCAGTCCTCTGGACCTTTTCTGTGATTAAAGAGGATGCAAAAGTGCCAGCAATTTTCTCATCTGCCTTCCTCAACATTCTGAAATAGGTTCTATCAGGTCCTGGAGACTGGGCTACCTTACTGCTTTTCAAAACACCCAGCACCCCTTTTTCATATTAACACACCCGTACTACTCCCAAGACTCACCGTCGATCTTGTGCTTTTCCTTTGTGATTACTGATCCAAAGTAATAATTAAGGACCTCACCTATTTCCTCCAGCTCCATACATAAATTCTCTCTTTACCTTTGAATGGACTTACTCTTTCCCTAACAACCTTTTGTTCCTTATATATGGATAAGACACCTTGAGATTTTCTTTAATCCTGTTTGCCAAAGATATTTCATGTCCCCATTTAGCTTGTCCTAATTCCTTTATTGCTATCTTTGTTCTTCGAGAGCTCAGTCTGTCTTCAATTTCCTAAACCTTTTAGTTTTTGACTAAGCTCTCAATTTCTCTTCTCTTCCAAAGTTCTCAAATCTTGCCACCATTATCCTTCATTTGCATAGGAAAATGCTGGTCCTGAATTCTGATTAACTGTCCTTTAAAAGATTCTGACACCAGATGTGGATTTATCAAGAAACAGACACCCCCAATCTACATTCCTCAGTTCTTGCCTAACATTGTGGTAGTTAGCCTTCCCCCAATTTAATACTTGCGCTCAAGGACCTTATCCTTACCTGCAAGTAACTAAAACATTGTAGAATTATGGGCACCATCCCCAAAACCCTCCTCCACTTAAACCTTGATCTCTTAGCCGGACTCATTCTCTAATGCTAAGTCTAGTATTTCCCCTTCCCTGCTTCAAAAAAAACATTCTGGACAAACAAATGAACCACCCTCCCACCCAATCCAAGCTCTAGGCACAATGTGCCCCAGTCAAAATAGTGGAACAACTCTATTGTTTTCACATTTTTCCATATATCTTTTCCACTATTGCCCATTTTGCTGTTGAAAGACCTGTAGTACAGTCTCACCAGATTGCACCTTTCCTATTCCTGAACTACCCACATGACCTTGCTTGATGAACTCTTCAAGGCATCCTTCCTCAGTACAGTTGTGATATTCTCCTTTATCAGTGACATAACTCTCCCACCTCTCTTATATCCCTCTCTATCTCACCCTGAATCATCAAAATCTCAAAAGATTTCGCTACCAGTTTTGGCCCTCTCTCAATCAATAACCACAATACCATATTTATCTGTATTAATCCAAGGTCATCTGATTTACCTGTTATACTCCTCACATTAAAACAAATACGTATCACACCGCTAGTCCTGCCATGTTCAGTAACCTCTCCCTATTTATTCTTCCTCTTAGCCCTACTGGCCTTAGTCTTGGACTCCAACTCAGTCATTTAATTACTGATTTATTATTTTGATTTCTGCCCCTCCAGTTAAGGTGCAACCTGTCGGTCTTGTACAAGTTCCACCTGCCTAGGAAAACATCCCTAAAGCCCTTCCCCTTACACCAGCTTTTTAATTCCAAATTTAAATGCATTATCCAGCACATGACAAAAGAACCACAGCAAGGAACCGTAATGACCTCCTCAGGAGACAGACACAGGCTGCAATTGACAGGGTACCCTTCGTTGTTCAGATAAATGATTTGGATGTGGACATGGGAGATATGGCTAGTAAGTTTGCAGATGACACCGAAATTGGAGGTGTAGTGGACAGTAAAGAAGGTTACCTTAGAGTACAACGGGATCTTGATCAGATGGGCCAATGGGCCGAGAAGTGGCAGATGGAGTTTAATTTAGACAAATGTGAAGTGCTGCTTTGGAAAGGCAAATCAGAGCAAGACTTAATGGTAAGATTCTGGGGAGTGTTGCTGAACAAAGAGACCTAGGAATGCCGGATCATTGCTCCTTGAAAGTGTAGTTACAGGAAGATAGGAGAGTGAAGAAGGTGTTTGGTATGCTTGTCTTCATCGGTCAATGCATTGAGTATAGGAGTTGCAAAGTCATGCTGCAGCTGTACAGGACATTGGTTAGACCATTATTGGAATACTGCGTGCGATTCTGGTCTCCCTGCGATAGAACTTGAAAGGTTTCCGAAAAGATTTATAAGGATCTTGCCAGGGTTGAAGTGCTTGAGCTATAGAGAGAGGCTGAACAAGCTGACGCTATTTTCCCTGGAGCATTGGAGGCTGAAAGGTGACTTATAGAGGTTTATAAAACTATGAGGGGTATGATTTTTTTGTTAAAAATCACACAACACCAGGTTATAGTCCAACAGGTTTAATTCGAAGCACACTAGCTTTCGGAGTGATTGTGGTGGGCTCGGTCGTAACACAGAATTTATAGCAAAAATTTGCAGTGTGATGTAACTGTAATTATACATTGAAGAATTGATTGTCTGTTAAGCCTTTCATCTGTTAGAATACAGCTAACCCGAGAATGCAACTTTTAAAACAAGGGTTTTGTGATTTACACATGAAAGAAGTGAAACTATCATTGTATTCTAACAGATGAAAGGCTAAAAGACAATCAATTCTTCAATGTATAATTTCAGTTACATCACACTGCAAATTTTTGCTATAAATTCTGTGTTACGATCGAGCCCTCCACAATCACCTGATGAAGGAGCGTCGCTCTGAAAGCTAGTGTGCTTCCAATTAAACTTGTTGGACTATAACCTGGTGTTGTGTGATTTTAAACTTATGACAAAAGAAGTAATTCTGAGATTACAGCTATAATACTTCCTGCTTTTCACCTTCTTAACTTGCTCCCTGAACTCCCTTAAAACACTTGAGTTTGCTTCTGCTGGTAGACACTTGTCAGTTGATCATGTGATTTCATCATGGTCCTTAGCATGCAAGCATATTCAGTTCTTCAAGCAAGTCTGAGAGCAACAACATTACACATATTTTTTTGGAGTGTTGTTACAAGTCATTGTGAAGCTATCATTGAGTAGAGAGAGTGGAAACTGCATGAAGCATCAAACACAAGGATCAAGAAAAAAACCCTTCAGGTGTTCAACAAGGGACTACAAACGTTGGATGAAGATATTTGAGGACAAAGGAGGTGAGGCTGTCTTCTCCATCCTCTCTGTGGGTGCCTTTGTGCATCCCCTTTGCACAGAGGAGCCGGGTTGTTACAATTCATATGTACAATCCCCGTATCCCAGCAGTAGATGTCCTGACCTTCCTGGGAAAGCATGTGCAGCTTGAAGGAGACAGCACTGATGTTAAAGACTCCTTTGGAATCTGAACCAGTAAGAGGCAGGTCAAGGTGACCTTGGAGATGGACACCAGTGGGAACATCCTCCATTCACCCTCCAACTTCATGATTGGAGGGAACAGAAACTATCTGATGTATGCAGGGCAGCATAGAGTGTGCCAAACCTGCCGGAGGGGCAGGGTACACGGCAATGGACTGTAAAGCTACTGACTGCACGAACTATAAACAGGAGGGTCACCTGACCAAGGACTGCAATGAGTCCAAAAGCTATAACCTGTGTAGGGAAACAGGTTACATGTACAAGCGGGGGGCGGGGCAGTTACATTGCCACCTCAGGCCATCTGAGTGTAAGCCATAGACACCTAAAAATCTGAAAGGCACCACCATCCAGCAAGGGAACTAAGACAACAGGCACCCAGAATGAAGGACAGACTGGAGTGAAACAGATGGTAGCCAGTGCAGAGACACATCAACTGACCTAAGATTCAGCCGGACAGACAGAGGCAATGGAGGAGGAGGAAACCAAGGAGGTGGGGTGTGGACATCGGTAAAATGTAGGAAAGAGAAAAACCTCCAGGCTCAAAAAGCCTCACAACAAAGCGGGAAAAGATAGCTACATAAGGATGACACCAGCAGCTACTCTGATGGCAAAGAGGGGTGAAAGAATGCCCATCATCAGAAAAAGAGGTAGAACACCATGGGGGAAGTGGAGATGAGTATCCCCCAATCCAGAAATGACGGACTCCCTAAGGGGGCCCCACCCCCACCCAGTGAGAACCATGGGGTACCCACTGCCCCACAGCTCCAGGCAACTGGGAGCTGCAATCCTCTGGCTGTCCCTCTGTCAGTCTCAGAATTGGACTCTGCTGACATTGGTCTCACCCCAACGACACCAGGCTGGAAAAATGGCCCCAGAGAGCAACTGGACAGTTACCTCAGCCCTGCAAAAGTCCAGCAGTTCACCAACACCATGGGAATGCAGACTGCCACCCCAGTAACAGGACTGTTGGTGAATGGACATTGGTAACCTTAAACTTTAATGCTGGCAGTTGTAACACCCATTTTAATGTGTGTAGCGTTAAATCTTCCATGCAATGTGTCTCCACATTGGCTTTCCTAGCCAACAGATGTACTGTTTCTGCAGGGCTGTGGGATACCGCACCTCAGCAGCTACAGGCGTTGGTTGAGCTTGTGGGCCCGTGGGCCGTCGGTTTGTTTGGGGCGGGGGGATGATAACCGTTCTTCCAGCCTCGGTATTCTGCTGCGAGGAGGCAACTTCACCATCTCTGAGGTTAAGGAGATGATGGGAAGGCACATCCTAGTAGAAGACATTATGTACAGAAATGCTCCCCTAAAACTAATTAATGTGTATGCGCCAGCGGGAAAGAAGGTCCTGCAGTACCTTCCACTCTTGTGCTATGTCCAGTTCGATCATTCTGGCTGGAGACTTCAACTGTATCATTGATGCAGGTGGACTATCCAGTTGGGGGGGGTGCCCGAAAATTAGATCCCTCGTCCAGAGCCCTAATGGTCAAAGATGCCAAGCTGCATGATATCTTCAGCATCACTGCAGATGGACCGCAGCATAGACACACCTGGTCGTGGCCAGACGGATCTGTCCGCTCAAGGATAGACTTCCTGTTTGTGTCCCAAGCATTCTCAGTCAGAACCATCAACGTCAAGCTGGTGTTCTTCTCTGAACACTGCCTCCTCCAGAACAGGCAAGGGAATGTGGAAGCTGAATATGAAATTGTTGACCTCAGAAAACTTTGAGGAACACAAAAGGGATTACACAGGTTGGAGAACCATGAAGCTGCTCTTTGAGTCTCCAATGGACTGGCGGGAAACAGTCAAAAGAAATATCAAGAAGTTCTTTATCCTCAAAGGTGTGCAGAAGGTGAGAAAGAGGCATGAGAAACTGTCCAAACTCCAGAAAAGTATGCAGAACCTACTTCTGCTGCAGACAATGGGGGTCGATGTCGCAGAGAACCTACAGGAGGTGAAGGGCCAGCAAGTCTCGCTCTTTGCCTCGGAGGTCTCCAAGATAATCTTCCGGTCCGGTATCTGCTCTATGGAGTAGGACAAGAAGTGCTCATATTTCTTTTTCCAGAAGGTGCACAAGGAGAGCTCTGTGCTCAGTAGCCTGAAGGTAAAAGATGGCTCGGTAATGTCATCTCAGTCTGACATCCTGAGGATCAGCAAATCCTTTTATGCCAGACTGTATGACATGAAGCCCACTGGCAGTGCAGCCTCCCAGTCTTTCCCGTCCTCTGTCATGGAAGTTTTAGATGACAACAAGCAGGAGAGGCTGCACTAGCAGCTATCTCTGGACAAACCGACCAAGGCCCTCGAGTCCTTTCAAAAGAATAAAACTTCTGGAAGCAATTGCTTACTGGTCAAGTTCTATTCTGCTCTATGGGACTGGAAATGTGTGACAGTATGTTTCTGGCAGGTACCATGAGCGAATCCATTAAGAAAGGTATCATCACTCTCATCTACAAGCTGAATGGGGAGAAGGAGAACATCAGGAATTAGCAACCAATCTCACTGTTAAATGTGAATTTCAAAATCTTGTCAAAGGCCATTGCCAACTAGGTCAGGTCTGATCTGGGGTCAGTGATTCACCCCAATCTATCCTGCGCTGTACCAGGCAAGAAGATCACTGAGAGTCTCACGTTCTTCAGGAATACAATTTCCTGTGTGCAGGACAGGGTGGATACCTGTCTCATCGGCCTGGACCGGGAGAAAGCCTTTGACAGGATATTGCGCACAGGAGAAAGGTTCTCTCCAAAATGGGCTTTGCGGAGGCAATCTGTAATTGGATCTGACTGCTCCATGTCAACATTGTTCAAAGTTTGGGAGAAGATTTGTAGCTCGGGTGCTCATTGTTGTGGTTCTGTTCGCCGAGCTGGGAATTTGTGTTGTAGACGTTTCGTCCCCTGTCTAGGTGACATCCTTAGTGCTTGGGAGCCTCCTGTGAAGTGCTTCTGTGATGTTTCCTCTGGCATTTATAGTGATTTGTATCTGCCGCTTCCGGCTGTCAGTTCCAGCTGTCCGCTGCAGTGGTCGGTATATTGGGTCCAGGTCAATGTGCTTGTTGATTGAATCAGTGGCTGAGTGCCATGCCTCTAGGAATTCCCTGGCTGTTCTCTGTTTGACTTGTCCGATAATAGTAGTGTTGTCCCAGTCGAACTCATGTTGCTTGTCATCTGAGTGTGTGGCTACTAAGGATAGCTGGTCATGTCGTTTCGTGGCTAGTTGGTGTTCATGGATGCGGATTGTTAGCTGTCTTCCTGTTGTTGTTCTGTTCGCCGAGCTGGGAATTTGTGTTGCAGACGTTTCGTCCCCTGTCTAGGTGACATCCTCAGTGCTTGGGAGCCTCCTGTGAAGCGCTTCTGTGATGTTTCCTTCGGCATTTGTAGTGGTTTGAATCTGCCGCTTCCGGTTGTCAGTTCCAGCTGTCTGCTGCAGTGGTCAGTATATTGGGTCCAGATTCAATCTGTACAGATTCAATCAATAAGCACATCGACCTGGACCCAATATACCGATCACTGCAGCGGACAGCTGGAACTGACAACCGGAAGCAGCAGATTCAAACCACTACAAATGCCAAAGGAAACATCACAGAAGTGCTTCACAGGAAGCTCCCAAGCACTAAGGATGTCACCGAGACAGGGGATGAAACATCTGTCAACATTGTTATTATAGTTTCAGTTGATGGGTGGGAATCAGAAAGCTTTCCAACCAGATGTGGAGTCAGGTAGGGTTGCCCACTCTGTCCTGCTTTGTTTGTACCCGGTATAGAGCCATTTGGCATGTCCATTAGGAAGGATGCGAGTCTGAGAGGGATAAATATTCCTGGCAGCAGGGGCCTTAGGTTAAGATCTCCCTATATATGATTGATGTCACTGTTTTCTGCTTGGATCCACGGTCAGTGTACAGATTCCTGTGCATCTGCAACCAGTTTGAATGGGCCTGGGGGGGGTCAAGGTAAATAGAAGCAAGAGTGAAGCCATGCTCTTTGGAAACTGGTCTGACCAATCCTTTATCCCCTTTGCCATTGGAACAGACCACCTGAAGGTGCTGGGTATTTGGTTCAGAGAGGCTGGGGCATGTGCCAAGTCTTGAGAGGAGCATGTCACTAAGGTGAGGCAGGAACTGGACAGATGGGAGCACCGGTCACTCTCCATTGTGGGTTAAAGACTGATCATCAGGTGTGTTATATGTGGTGCAGGTCTGGCCTATTCACCAAACCTGCATCACCGCAGTCACCCAGGCCATCTTTCGCTTCATGTGGAGATCGAAATTAGACCGCGTCTGAAGGAACACCATGTACAAAGACCTGGACAAAGGGGCAGAAAACACAATGAGCATACCCTCACCTGGATGGCCACCTTTGTGTGTAGCTTTATCAAGGTCTGTGTGGTTCCACTGTGCACAAATACCAAGTGTCACCACATACTGAGGTTCTGTCTGTTCCCGGTGTTGTGGAGGATGGACCTGGCCTCGCTGTCACGGAATGCTCCAGATAGTTGGACCGTTCTATATCACCTGTCCTTCATGGAGAAATTTGTGGAGGAAAATACCTTTGACCACTAGTCCATCAGGAAGTGGTTAGGATGTAGTGTCCTTGAGACCCTTTGGGAAAAGGAGAGGTTGGATCATGTTGAGCGGTTCCCTGGGCAAACCGTCAGTCATTGGGCAGAATGCCTCATTGCCAGAACTTTCAAACAGGTGCCAGGACATCACTTGGCTGGTGGTGAGAAGGGGTCTGCCTGTGAGATCCTTTATACATGCCCGGACTCTCTGCACCACCGCATGCTGCCCTCCAAGACGCAGTGGAAGGGATGAAACTGACACGCATCACCTTCTGGAATGTGCCAATGCAAAGGAAGTCTGAAAAGGAAATCAGTAGTGTATGTTGATGTTCATCCCGAGCAGCTCCGTGATGTGGGATGCCGTGCTCTACGGTCTGTTCCCTGGACGCACACCGAGACAAATATCAACTGTGCCTGGAGGACAATCAACTCCATGAAAGACGATCTTTGCTCTGCCCGAAACTTGCTGATCTTCCAGATGAAGTTGATCCCAAATGGGTTTTGCAGACTGGCATATTCCAAGGTCGAGGACTATATGCTGAGGGATGCTCTGAAGCTAGGGGCAGCTGCCACCAAGGTGCAGTAGGGAATGACCACTGTGTAAGGTCCTCCTGCCAAAGAATAATGGGGGTCCATTCAGTAACTGGGCCCCACTGATGCCTCAGCTAAGTACCAAGAGGTTGACTGTAAATATTGAGAATGGTGAACTTCAAAGACATAACTTGTTCACTGTGAGTAAAGAGGGTATAGGTCTGAATGGCTCCATTAACTGTACGTGTACCAAAGTTTTACTTCCCTGAATAATTTTTTTGCAACAAATCAACAAAAATAAAAATTTACTGATAAAATATTCCTTATTAAAAACACCATGTGAGCGCTCCCCAAATTCCCACAATATTTACTCTCAATTTCACTCTGTCTGACTGAGAAAGGATACAACCTACAACAAACCGTGTGTTTTAGTTGGGCTGTTGGAATCTCTCCCCTCTCTAATGTAAAACTAACTCTTGCCCATAAAGGTGGGTCTCCCAGTTCATGGCGGAATTTCTCTTGGATCTGCTTTGTTGCTGCATCGTCTTCTGCCATGAGTCTTGTTGTAAGCCTTCACTGAGGGAGTGGCTTCCATTTTACTCCCACCATCTCCCCACTCCAACCTCCCCAACCCATCACCTTCCTGATTGTTCCGTAGCCTTTGACCAATGGGGTCATGAACTGGCTTCAAAGTATCCAATGGTATCGTGTCAAGACCATTCACTGTTGCCCCCTGCTAGGGAGGTGTAAAATGCAGTTCCTCAGGTACTGGCTGGAAGGCAAGGAGGCAGAAAATTTGATTCTTTTCCAAAACACAACCCTTGATTTGGTTGTAACTGGTTCCTCCTGAACTTTTATGACATCTTTAATCTTGGTTTCCACTGTTCTTTGTTGCCAGTAATTGCTGGCTGCTACTTAATTTACTTTGTCCAAGTTTCTGTCAGACCCAATGTCTCAGACTGTGGGTCAATTTAGAATTTCCAATTTTGGGCCCATGTGTATGACCATGGAATCAAGGATCTTCAAGAAAGTGCAAGAGACAGTTAAAACATTGTTATACAGTAACTAGATAAATGATTAAAACATGATTGAACATAGAGTCATAGAGGTGTACATACTGCATGGAAACAAATCCATCAGTCCAACTCTTTGTGATCGAGCAAATATCCTAAATAAGTCCCTCTAAACTCTTCCCATTCATCTATCTGTCCAGGTGCCTTTTAAATGTTTTGATTGTACCAGCCTCCATCACTTCCTCTGGCAGCTCCTTCCATACATGTGCCACCCTCTACATGAAGAAATTTGCCCCTTTGGTCCGTTTAAAACTTTTCCTCCCGCCTCACCTTAAAGTTACTCCTCTACTTTAAGACTCCCTCCACCCTCCCCCCCCACCCTCCACGGTAAAGACCTAGTCTATTTACCCTATCTATGCCCCTCATGAGTTTATAAGCCTCGATAAGGTCACCTCTCAGCCTCCAATGCTCTGGGAAAATGGCCCAGTCTATTCAGCCTCTCCCTACAAGTCAAGCCCTCCAACCCTAGCAACATTCTTGTAAATCTTTTCTGACCCTTTTCAAGTTTTACAACATCCTTCCTATGGCAGGGAAACCAGAATTGCACACAGTATTCCAAAAGTGGCCTAACCAATTTCTTGTACAGCAGCTTCATGTCCTCCCAACTCAATGCACTGACCTGCGTTGAAATATAAACCTGCACTCCAAGGTCTCTTTGTTCAAAACCACACCCTAGGACCTTACAATTAAGTATATTAATCCTGCCTTGATTTGCTTTTCCAAAATGTAGCACCTCACATTTATCTAAATTAAACTCCATCTGCCACTTCTCAGCTCATAGGCCCATCTTATCAAGATCCCCTTTACTCTTCATCCCCGTCCACTAGACCTCCATCTGCAAACTTACTAACCTTATCTCCTATGATCACAACCAAATCATTTATATAAATGACAAAAAGTAGTGGACTCAGCAACGATCCTTGTGATACATTGCTGTTCACAAAGGAGAGAAATCACAGATTAGACAAGATTAAGGAGAAACTTCTGAACAATTGCACTCAGTGATTCAAAATCCTGCTGCTGACAAGGAATGAAGGAAGCCAACTTGGAAGAGTAGAATGCACTTGTCTGTAGTGTGGAGCTTCAGGCGATTAGGAGAACCATAGCCACATGTAACTGAGAGACATTTAGGAATTCACAGACATTTACAGCAAAATGAAAGCCATTTAGCCCATTGTGTCTATGCCAGTTTAAAAACAAATCTGACTACCATCAATTCCATTTTCCAGCTTTTGGACAACAGTCCTGAAAGCTATTTAATTGCAAGTGAATATCTAATTACTGCTTAAATATTATGAGAGTTTCTGACTTAACCACCTTTTCAAACAATGAGTTCCAACTTCCCACCTCTTCCATTTAATCTATGCTTATTGGTTATTGACTCTTCTACAAATGAAAAAATGTCTTCCTATCCACACAATCTAGGCCACACATAGCCTTGAACCCCTTTATTAGGTCCCATCTCAATCTTTAAACCGCCAAGGAAAACAACACCAGCTTATTTAATATGTCTTCAGAGTTCAAACCCTCCAATCAAAGCATCATCCTATTAAATTTCCTTTACACCTTGCACCCTTCTTATGCTATCTAGCTGTAGCCTAAGCAGAATTTTATAGAGTTCCAGCATCATCTCTCAGTTCTTCTATTCAATGTTTTACCTAATAAAGGCAGATATTCCATAAGTCTTCTAGCCACTTTGTCTACCTGCTCTTCTACCTTCAGGGATCTGTGGATACCCTCTGACCTTAAGTATTCCTGGGGTTCTATCATTTGTTATGTGTTCCCTTGTTTTGTAGCACTCCACATTACCTCATATGTGTCTACCTTAAATTCCATTTGCCTACCTGACCAGCCTGATGATATCCTCCTGCTTTTTACAGTTAACCTTCTCAGTATTTACAAACCAAACTATTATTGTGACACTTTTTACAAGTGTTCTTCTAAAGCATTTGATAAGGTCCATTTGGTAGACTTGTCCAGAACAGGACAAGTTGGACCGAAGAGTCTGTTTCCATGTTGTACGTCTCTATGACTCTAAGTGTGAGGTAATACACTTTGGGAAGTCAAATGCAAGAGGAAAGCATACAGTAAATAATGGAATCCTTAGAAGTATTGAAATGCAGAAAGATTTTGGGATGCAAGTCCATAGCTCCCTGAAAGTGGCAACCCAAGTGAATAAGATGGTAAAGAAGGCATATGGCATGCTTGCCTTCATTGGGTTACTGAATATAAAATTTAGCAAGTCAAGTTGCAGCTGGGTAAATCTTTATTTTGGACATTTGGAGTGTTGTATGCAATTCTGTTCATCACACTATTGGAAGGATGGGAAAGCTTTGGAGAGGGTGCAAAAGAGGTTAACCAGGATGTTGGATGGATTGCAGCGTATTAGTTATAAGGAGAAATTGGACTAATCTGAATTGTTTTCACTAGAGCATCAGAAGCTAAGGGATGATTTGACAGAAATATATGAAATTATGAAATGAAGGAGGTATGGATAAAGTGGATAGTCAGAGCCTTTTTCCCAGGGTGGAAATATCAAATACTCGGGGGCATAGGTTTAAAGTGAGGGGAAAATGTTTAATGGAGATATGCAAGGCAACTTTTTTTTATGCAGAAGGTAGTAGCTGCCTGGATGGGGTAGAGTGTTACCAGGGAAAGTGGTTGAAGCAGATATGATAGCAATGGTTAAGAGGCATTTAGACAGACTCATGAATAGTCAGAGAATAATGGGATACAGACCATGTGCCTGCAGATGGGATTAGTTTGAAATGGCAATACTGTCGGCTCAGAAATAGTAGGCGGAAAAGCCTGTTCTTGTGCTGTACTGTTCAATATCCTACGCTTCATTTGCAAACTTCATGGTTATAATTTAGTCCAAATCATTGATATACACTTCAACAGCTGGGCCCCAGCACCAAGCCCTGTGGAACCCCACTGGAAACAGACTTCCAGTCATGGAAATAAAACAAAGAACTATTGATGCTGGAGATCTGAAACAAAAACAGCAATTCATGGAGAAACACAGCAGATATGGTAGAATCTGTGGGAAGAAAACAGAGTTAATGTTTTGAATTTAGTGACTACTACTAACCTCTGCTTCTTGCCTTTCAACCAGTTTGGTATCCAGAACGCTACTTTGATCCCATGGATTCTTTCTTTCTTGATCAGTCGACTTTATCAAAAGCTTTGCTAAGTTCATGTAGATAATATGGTGAATAAGGCAGTAAAAAAGGTCTATGGCATCTTGCCTTCATTGAGTACAAGGGTAGACAAGTTATGCTGCAGCTTTATAATACTTTAGTTAGGCCACACTTGGAATATTGCATACAGTTTTGGTCACCACATTACCAGAAGCATGTTGATGCTTTAAAGAGGGTACAGAAATGGTTTACCAGAACGTTGCCTGGTATGGGGGATTTTAGTTATGAAGAATATGGATATATTGGGCTAGTTTTTACTGGAATGCAGGGGATTGAGGGTTGACCTGATAAAAATTGATAAGATTGTGAATGGCAGGGAGAGAGCGGGAAGTGTGAGGATTTTTCCTAGAGTGGCAGGGTCAATTACTTGGGGATGTGTGTTCAAAGTGCGGAGGGTGTGGTGTGGGGTAGGGGGGATGGTGAGAGGGGGGGTGATGGAATGTGAGTTTAAAAGAGATGGTGAGTGCCTGAAACATGCTGCCAGAGCGGATGGCAGCATGCAAGAAGCACCTGGACGAATGCATGAAAAGGAAGGGAAAGAGGATTACAAATCCTGTAAGTGAAGAACCTGTTCCTGTGTTGTATTGTTCTTTGTTCTTCTTCTGAAATCACAGTGTCATCCAAGATTACCTCAGAGAGTCAATTGCTTACTCATTGAACCCTACTGTATCAATGTGGCCACTTGCTGACCCATTCAGCACAGGGTTTAGCTGCAAGTATGCCTATGGTAATGGTGCATTATAATCCCTGTGCTGAATTTTATGATTTTTTTGGCCAAGTCCAAGTTGCGTCAAGTTTATTTTTGGGATGGTTTCTCGCCACAAGTCCTAATAGGTTCTTCTCACCATATACCAAACAAGCCTTATTAACTATTACCTCACCCCAACTGCAAATCTGATTTTCACCCTATCTTAATACATGCTGTTCCTGAAGCAAATTGCCATTTACTAGAGATCCCAGAATTTACTAGCTTCCCTTGTACCTACACTATCTTTCCGTTGTGTACTCAGGTAAGGTCTTCTTCCTGTGTTGGCTGCTCAGTAAAACTCTAAATGGTTAAATGAGCCAAGTTTAGTATTTCTTGTGAAATTCGAAACTTCACTTATTTCTTCACCTGTGTCAGTCCAGAGCTACACTGTAAGATTCCTGACATTTGCCCCAGACATGGCAGAAGGGGGAGTACAGCACTCCGCTCTGTGGTCAGGGATATGGAGCTCCTGCTTGTCAGCGTGGTGCACAGAGAGGACTTTCTCTTCCCCTAGGACCAGTAATGAAACCACAACATGAGACCATACCAGTCTGTTTTGAATGTGCCACCTGAGTTAAAGCAGTTTGGGTTAACACTAGTTCTGAAGAAGTAGAGTCGCAAGTAGATAGAATAGTGAAGAAGGCATTTGGTATGCTTTTCTTTATTGGTCAGAGTATTGAGTACAGGAGTTGGGAGGGTATGTTGAGGCTGTACAGGACATTGGTTAGGGCACTTTTGGAATATTGCATGCAATTCTAGTCTCCTTCCTATCGGAAAAATGTTGTGAAACTTGACAGAGTTCAGAAAAGATTTACAAGGATGTTGCCAGGGTTGGAGGATTTGAGCTATAGGGAGGGGTTGAATAGGGTGGGGCTTTTATCCCTGGAGCATCAGATGCTGAGGGGTGACCTTATAGAGGCTTATAAAATCATGAGGGGCATGGATACGGAAATAGACAAAGTCTTCCCCATGGGGTGAGGGTATACAGAACTCTAGGGCATATGTTTCGTGTGAGAGGGGACAGATGTAAGACACCTAAGGGGTAACTTTTTCATGCATAGAGTGGTAGGTGTATGGAATGAGCTGCCGGAGGAAGTGGTGGAGGCTAGCACAATTTCAACATTTAGAAGGCATCTGGATAGGTATATGAGTAGGAAGAGTTTAGAGGGATGTGAGCCTGTTGCTGGCAGATGGGACAAGATTGAGTTGGGATATCTGGTTGGCATGGACGAGTTGGACCAAAGATTCTGTTTCCATGCTGTACATCTCTATGACTCTAAGAGTCCTATCATACTCAAACCATTAACACTATTTCTCTTGTAGATGTTGCCAGAACTGCTGAGCTTGTCCAGCATTTTCTTTTTTATTTCAGATTTCCAGAATCCACAGTATTTTGCTATTACATAAGTAATGTGAGCCTGGGATCTCTGACTGAGAGGGCAAAGCATAAAAAAGGCAAAGAAGACAGCACCTCTGTCTTGCACTATGAGCAACCAGGTAGGGTGCAAGTGAGTAAGTGCAAGTACAGTGATTGTAAAGCCCAGGGAAGCAGCTTGATCCACTCTATGAACATCCACTCCATTCTCATTGTAAGGCGGCAGCAAGGACACTGTGCATATCCCTGAACACACAGTGTCCTTGCTGCAGCATTACAAAGGTAATTGCCATTGCAGCCCAAAGTGCAACATTGAAGTTCAAAAACATCCAGTAAGAGGATAGGAGATACAGCATAATAATTCTTTGAAGCTGGTGCATGCCAAATACAAAAATCTTTAGAAATGGGATGAATGTGTCCAGTGCCCACGGTGCATGTCCCAAGATGCTGGTGCCTGGTATCCAACTTGGAGGTCCTATGTAGTAAGTAGCAAGCTCAATCTGGCAGGTGTTTACTCTGGTTGCCTTTCCAAGGTTTGCCAACATCAAACTTGTTTGAAGAGTTCAGTAAGATGGGAAGCTGAATTTTACTGATGTGCGTTGTGGCATTAAAACATTGTTTTACAAGCACTAATCCCCATCACTTAGCATCTTGCTGTTCTGTAATGAGCTGCTTGTGAAAAGCATAACAATGGAGCAATTTGCTGCCAAGACTGAAATGGGCCTTGCTGCACTTGTTACCCAATTCTGCTACACATCTTGCTATAGCCCACATCACTCAGACTGCTAGAAGATTCCACCCCTGCATCTGTTTTGAAATTTTAGCCTCAGCTGCATTTCCATGGATTTGCAAGCTGGATTATTATCCAGCCAAATTGGTTGAATAGTGAAAACTAACTTTAATTAAAACTATTTTCCATTGTTTATTAACTTCTGTCAAATCTTGTTGAACATACTTGTGCTACTACTGCTTGTAGCTAGGAGTTTCAGGGGTTCCATTATCATAATCTTATCACATCATCTTCATTCATCCATTGTAATGTATTTGCAGTTGTTCTGTGACATCTGCCATCCAACAATATCTATCCAACTTGTCTTTTTGCTGCCTCTATTTTGCCCTCTGGAAGAGATCTCTGTACTATTTCAGCTTTGATTAAATAGGCAAATCACTAACTTACTTTCTGGATGTTGCTTTCAGGAATGTTTTGTGGTCTTGCAGTTTCAAGCGCTTGTTCATTTACCTTACAGATTTTTTTTTTTTTCAACATGCATCTTGGCATCCACATTTCAAAGGTCTCTGTTTTCTTGTACAAATTTATACTTGTTGCCTAGATTTCTAGGAAAATGGATAGAATGTAGTAGCTTATAAGATTTTCCCAAGTACCGAATTTAAATTTTCCTGATTACACAGCCATCATATTCACAAAATTACTTTGGTTTAACTCTGTCCCTTGTGTAACTTCTTCACCTGACCTGCTAATTTTTTGTGATCACTTCCCCTGAGTATGGGGCAGCATGGTGGCTCAGTGGTCAGCACTGCTGCCTCACAATGCTAGTGACCGAGTTTGATTCCAGCCTTGGGCGACTGTCCACTGTGTGGAGTTTGCACATTCTTCCTGTGTCTGTGTAGGTTTCCTTCGGGTGCTCGGGTTTCCTCCCACAATCCAAAGATGTGCAAGTTAGGTGAATTGGTGATGCTAAATTGCCCATAGTGATCAGGGATGTGTAGGCTAGGTGCATTAGTCAGGAGTAAATATAGAGTAGAGAAGTGGGTAACTCTTCGGAGGTTCGGTGTTGACTTGTGGCTGAAGGGCCAGTTTCCACACTGTAGGAATTCTAATTCTAATTCATACTTTTTCTGGATGTCGACTTCTGGTATTTTGTGGTATACAATAGTGCGTAAGGATTGTTGGAGATGGCTCACTGCCACCAATCCTCTTCAGTCTTTGATTTGTCTTGGGTCTATCTAGCAATTCGTGTTTGAGGAGAAAACAACATAGTGCATCTTCTATAGATACCCTGTCTTGGGTACAAGCAGTCTTATTGTACAACTATGGACAGATTAGAAATACAAGATGTGGCCAAAATGTAAAAGTTAAGAGAAAGATATATGGATAAATCTCTGAATTGTTGTTGAAGAGCAGGTAAGTGAAATGTTTGAGCTGACAGTGGAAATGAATGGGAGCTTTTGATGTGATATTTGACCAGTCACTCTCCATATCTTTCATTTTGCAGATTGGTTAACATTCTTATTTCTAATTCCTTTCGACTGTGATTGAATTCCAGCATTCTTGGTAAGAGAGAATCTTTTTTGTTGTCCTGTATCCTTTTTTAAGTAATCTGCAACAGAGGATGATTAAAAGGTGGTTCTTTGACTGTGACCTTCACACCACACTAACGCTTAAATTCAGGCTTGTATGCAGGAGAGTGTTCATTTCTGAAGCACAATCTAGTAGAGTTGTAATTGGCTTCTTAACCTCTTACTTTGTCCTTCAAAGGAGAAAACATGTCTGCAGTTCGAGACATAATCCACCGGAGAGTGGTTTGCTGTTGGAGAGGGGCGTCAACCCCTTCTTATCTTTGCAGTCACAAGAGATCATAGACCAGTCTGTCTGCAATTTCTTTGGCGCTTTTAGGTGCTCCAGTCCATCAGTCCCACACAGAACTTTTCCAGCTTCTTGCTAACTTTACAGTTGTGTTTATTTTATAGAAGTCACCCTTGGAAAAGCACATTTTGGAATCATGGGTGAAAAATGCCTGTTGTATTTTGGGTTTCTGAACCATTGTTGTAACACATCTAAATGTCATTGTTTTTGTCTTTTTGGTGTTCATCCTCAAACTGTGTTCTAAATTTATAGATTTTATTTGATCTGCAATGTTTTGTAGAGACTCTTCTGATTCTGAGGGTAGCCCTGTATTGTCAGCATTCTACAAGTTTCATTTGTTCTTGCCTCCAGTTTTTGTTGCTGCAAGTACATTGGAATCTTTAAATTTTCATTTTCTGTCGAATAATTTTTGGTGACAGCCTCACTTCACAAGACACATATCTGACTGTTCTTCTTCTAGCCTGATGCTTGCTATAATGGTGCCATTACAGACTCTGAATAAATCTTGCATCTTTACTGTCAATGTTATATTCAGCAACACGGCTATTAACTTTGGTGATAAGCAAAATTGAACACTTTTTGCATAGTCAATTAAGTATACATAAATAATCTTGCTTACTTCTAGGTTAATTGAAGATCATTCTTATGTGAAGTATTCCTCTCTGGTGCCTACTCCAGTGCCTAAATGATGCTTCAAAATGTTATTATTTCTTTCTATAATGATTTTAAAGATCAATTTAACAAAATGACTCATTACGCTCAACATGCAAAAGGTACTGCACTCTGTAGCTCTAGGGTGCATATAAAACTTAACAAATAATGATACTACTTGGAATGTGTCCTTTGGTGTACATTTGATCACAAATTTTTGTAATCTTCGAGGTGGTTTTGTTTCAGCTAGGCCACTGATTTCTGAGAATTGTAATTACAGCTTTCCACTTGTGATACTTTTTCTGAAAACATTTGGGAGAAAGATTGAACAGCAACGTAGCATCTTTCACAACCTCTGAATATTTAACCATGAATGGACTACTTTTGAAAGGTACTGTTGGGAAATGCGGCAGCAGGATTTCACACAGTAAGATCACACAATTGACAATTGGATAAATTGGAAGATAGTCTATTTTAATGATGTTTTTGGAGAATAAATATTAGATAGTATGCAAGGGAGAATGTTTTTGTTGTTTTTCAAATAGTACCATTGAATCTTTTGCATTCAAATGAAAGGTGAGGCAATATTTCTGTTTAACTGCTAATCCTAAACAACTGCACACTAAAAATGACAGTGCATCACTGGTTCAATGGCATTAACCTATTATGAATTTAAGTTAACAGAGTGAGAGTTAAAATCTACATCCTCAGTGCATGCCTCTACATTGGTGAGACTTGAGAGATATATGCTGACAGGAGAAAAGGTTGAATAATTTCTGCATTCAACATCTTAGACGTGCTCAGCTCTTCTAAATTGGGGAGTCAGGACGCCAACTTACGGAACGGTTCAAAGAACACCTCTGGGATACACACACCCAACAACCCCACCGTCCTGTGGCTGACCACTTCAACTTCCCCCTCACCACTGACATGCAAGTCCTGGGCTTCCTCCACCACCAAATCCAAGCCACCCAAGTCTGGAGGAGGAATACTTCATCTTCCACCTGGGACCCTCCAACCACATGACATTAATGTTGATTTCACAAGTTTCCAAATCTATCCCTCCAACCTTATCTCAGATCCAACCCTCCAACTCAACACTGCCCTCTTGAACTATCCTACCTGTCCATCTTCCTTCCCACCTATCTGTTCCACCCTCCGCTCTGATCTATCACCATCAAATCCTACCTTCATCTACTTATTGCCTTACAAGGTACCTTCCCACCAGCCCCACCCATCTCCCATTTACCTTTTAGCCCCCTTGCCCCCTCCATTCTTGATCAAGGAATTATGCTGGAAATGTCAACTCTCCTGCCTGACCTGCTGTGCTTTTCCAGTGCCACACTTACTTACTATGCGCTCAGCATCGCCTGCTAACATCAACAACTCAAGATCTTGTTAATTCCAACAGCATTCTCTCATTCCTTAACTAACAGTGTCAGTGTGAGCGTGGCCATGTTCACTGGAATGATGAAAGCCTAAACAGCCTCCGTTCAGAAAACAAAATACTGGGTCATGATGTCCTGAGTGTCCGTGCTGCTAAGTGATTACCTGACAGTAAGATATGAAGATGGTGAACATTGACACTGTAAATTCCAATGCCCTTCACCCCTAGATGTTTATTGTTTGAAAAGACATAGGAATCAACGTTTCGGGCATAAGCCTGAAGAAGGGCTTATGCCCGAAACGTCGATTCTCCTTCTCCTTTGATGCTGCCTGACCTGCTGCGCTTTTCCAGCAACACATTTTTAAGCAAAAGACTTAGCTGCCTAAGAAGAGGTCCCAGAGAAAATGAGTCCAATGAACTGTACATCTTCTTAGCCCACTGCTTTCTAATACAGCAAACAAGGCACCAGTTGCCTTGGCAGAGTGGGGCTCCTGAGCCACACCCACATGATGCGTAACACAGAATAGATGACACCACAATAATAAAAAAATTTAAAAACTGTTGGTCCCAGAAATTTAACCACAAACAGAAAGTGCTGAAGAATGTCAGCAATCTTTTTGAAAAGACTTGAAAATTTTCAAAAATGAATCTGCTTTTCCCTCTATAGATGTTGTCAGATCTGTTAAGTTTCGTCAATGCTTTCAATTGGTGTTGACTACAAAGCATTTTCTCACATGACAGAGGATTGCCACAGGGATTTGAACCCTTAGCTTTCAGACCCAGAAAAGAAAGAGTAATTAAAGTCATGCAGTTGCCTTCGGTTTATGCATGAGGTCTGCATAACAAGCTTATCAAATTTTTTTCTGCATTTAATCCTGAAATGCAGAACTAAAAATTATTCTTGATGGAAGCTCTTTCCAAATTGCACAGTTGAATCAGTGGAGTATTTGCCACTAGATGCACACATCTTTCTGAAATAAGGTGAACCTAATCATTATTTAATGTCTTTTTCAATTCACATTAAGAGTTACCAAAGTTTAGAGTTAAAAGGCAAGGAAAATTTGAACTTGTGCTGTTCTAATTAGATTGAAGAATTACTTTGATCCAATGTTGGGCATCCCTACATATTTAATATTTTATTCCAATGATTTATATAATGGATATCTGACCTGATTGTTGGTAAATTACTGTTGAAAAATGTGATGCTGGAAAAACACAGCAGGCCAGGCAGCATCCAAGGAGCAGGAGAATCGACGTTTCGGGCATCAGCCCTTCTTCAGGAATGAGGCTGGTGTGCCAGGCAGGCTGAGATAAAAGATAGGGGGGGAGGGGATTTGGGGGAGGGGCGCTGTGAATACGATAGGTGGAAGGAGGTGAGGGTGAGGGCGATAGGCTGGAGAGGGGGTGGGGCGGAGAGGTCGGGAAGAAGATTGCAGGTCAA
>NC_057715.1:40964187-40974590 GCF_004010195.1 Chiloscyllium plagiosum
CTATCAGCGTTCCGGAGAGACCACTCCCTCCACGACTCCCTCGTCAGGTCCACACCCCCCATCAACTCAACCTCCACTCCCGGCACCTTTCCCTGCAACCGCAAGAAGTGCAAAACTTGCGCCCACACCTTTCCCCTCACCTCCCTCCTTCTACCTATCGCATTTCCAACGCCCCTCCCCCAAGTCCCTCCTCCCTACCTTTTATCTTAGCCTGCTGGGCACACTTTCCTCATTCCTGAAGAAGGGCTCATGCCCGAAACGTCGATTCTCCTGCTCCTTGGATGCTGCCTGACCTGCTGCGCTTAACCTTCATTATCCCACCTAAAATCATTATGGCAGCACCATTACACCAATGGGTTTACTGGCATGTAAGAATAAAGACCCATTACCTCTTGCTCAGGGTAAATGTGATGGACTGCACCTTACCAGTAATTCCCCATCCTGAGAACAAACGTTAATGAAAAGGCCACTTTAACGAGGTCAATCCTCATCTGTTTCAATCATGGAGTAGGAAGGTCATACCTGTAATGTTTAAGTTTGAAAATCATCAATAATAATTTCTAATGGATGTGTTTGAAGATGCTTAATAATTGCAAAGCTTAAAATTTGATTAGCCTCAAAAACTAAAGATTGATGTCTGGCCTATGACCATTCCTATTCATCAGGGAGGTGAAAGCCAAGTGGTATTATCACATGGAGATTAATGTCCGTTGTGTTGTGTGGGACCATCATCGTGCCAAACGGGACACACTTTGAGCAGATCTAACAACTCATGACTGGGCATCCAAGAGGTGCTGTAGGCCATCAATAGCAGCAGAACTGTATTCCAGCAAAATCTGTAACCTCACGGCCCAGCATATCCCCCACTCGACCATTACCATCAAGACAAGGGATCAATCCTTGTTCCATGGAGAGTGCAGGAGGGCATGCCAGGAACAGCACCAGGCATACCTGAAAATGAGATGTCAATCTGATAAAGCCACCAAACAGGATGACTTGCATGCCAAACTGCAAAAGCAGTAAGTGATAGACAGAGCTAAGTGATCCCACAACTAACAGATCACATCTAAGCCTTGCAGTCCTGCCACATCCAGTCTTGAAGAATAGTGCATGATCAAACAACTCACTGGAAGAGGAGGCTTCACAAATATCCCTATCCTCAAGCTTCAGCCGGAAGTGCCAAGTGGATGAACTATCTCAGTCTCCTCCAATGGCCAGGAGAAGGTGAGGACTGCAGGTGCTGGAGATCAGAGTCAAAATGTGTGGTGCTGGAAAAGCACAGCCAGTCAGGCAGCATCCGAGGAGCAGGAGAGTCAACATTTTGAGCATAAGCTTTTCTTCATTCCTGATGGACTCACCATATAAACACAATGGCTACAAGAGCAAGTCAGAGATTAGGAATACTGCAGTGATTAATTCATCTCCTGATTACCTAAAGCCTGTCCACCATCTGCAAGGTCAGCAGTGTGATTGAATACTCCCCACTTTCCTGGATAAGTGCAGCTCCAACAATACTCAATAAGCTCGAGACCATCCAGGACAAAGCGGTCCTCTTGAATTCCATTACATCTACAAGCATTCACTTCCTCCACCATCGACGCTCAGTAGCAGCAGTGTGCACAATCTACAAGAGGCTCTGCAGAAATTCACCGAAGATCCTCAGACAGTACGTTCTAAACCCATGACCGCTTCCATCTTGAAGGACAGGGCCAGCTAGTATACAGGAAGTGTATGGTTCTGGTTTGCGATCAGGAATATGCTGATGTTTAGGTGGTTCGAACCACCCCCAGATCCTTGGTTCTGACACTGGAATAAGGTTAAAAATCACACAACAACAGAATTTATAGCAATTGTGTCCTCCACAACCACCTGATGCTGGCATTCAATTAACCGAGTGAAATATTCCCTGCCCATGTCCTTTGGATAATCAAGGTTCCTCTGTATAGGGTTAAAGGCAGGATTCTTGGCAGTGTGAAGGAACAGAGGGATCTTGGGGTCCACATCCATAGATTCTTCAAAGTTGTCACACAAGTTGATAGGGTTGCTAAGAAGTTGTATGGTGTGTTGGCTTTCATTAGCAGGGGGATTAAGTTTAAGAGCTGTGAGGTTATGTTGCAGCTCCATAAAGTCCTGGTTAGACAACACTTGGAATATTGTGTTCAGTTCTGGTTGCCTCATTTTGGCAAGGATGTGGAAGCTTTAGAGAAGGTGCAGAGGAGATTTACCAGGATACTACTTTGACTGGAGGACTTATCTTATGAAGAAAGGTTAAGGGAGTGAGAGCTTTTCTCATTGCAGCGAAGGAGGATGAAAGGTGACTTGATAGAGGTTTACAAGATAATGAGAAGCATAGATAGAGTGGATAGCCAGAGACTTTTTCCCAGGGTGGAAATGGCTATCATGATGGGGTGAAATTTTAAGGCAGTTGGAGGAAGGTTTTGGGGAGATGTCAGAGGTAGATTCTTTACACACAGAGTGGTAGGTACATGGAATGCACTGCCAGCAGTGGTCATAGAGTCAGATACATTAGGGACATTTAAGCGACTCTTGGATAGACACATGGATGATACCCAACCTTTTGCAATGTCGATTAATTTGATCTTAGAGTGGGATAAAAGGTCGGCACAATATCGAGGGCTGAAGGTACTGTTTTATGTTGTAAACTAAACAGCAGTTTTAATCACTGAAAACTTGTAACAGGCTTCCTACTCTTGGAATTCCTGTACTTGTCACCCCCTGCCTTCACCTCCCCGTTATCTATGTTGAAAACTTTGTGGTCTTGAACATTTAAGCTCACCACTGGGGAAAACGTAGTTTTGAAGCATGGCTGACTTCCCACTTGCCATTCCTGTTCCCTCGATGAAGACTTCGAACTGTACGCGCTTTCAGTCTCAGTTGAGTCCCCCAGTGCAGTAGGACATATATTGGTTTTATTTGGCGAGTACTTGGCATTCCTTGCTTTTTGGTGGTTTGCAGACTATTTTTCACCTCAGGACGTGTCTGAGGCCTTGTGGTGTCAGTCGAGTTGGTGTTTTCAGTGGCTGTCAGTTCTTAGGTCTGCTGGTCATGGTCGGTCGGTTGGTTCCCCTGGTAAGGAACAGGCTTGTGTCGGTAGGTTTCAGAATTGCTGTTGGGATCTCTCTTCTGGAGATAGTTGTGCAGACAGCTCTCAGGGAGATAGGTCTCTGGAAATAGCTACTGGAATTAGCTGTTGGAAGTTTTCTGGGGCTCTCTGTTAGGAACGCCTCCTGCGTATAGCCGCCAGTGGATCACTCTTGGAGAGATTGCTGTTTGGGATCCCTCTTCTGGAGATAGCTTTTGGGGTGGCTGTCTGAGGTGAGATTGGGGCCTGCAATAATATTAATTGTGGGTCTCTTATCTTTATACCAAATCTCTGTTTGCCAATATGTTACAGGTGCTCTTTTTGAAGTCAGTGGGTCTCCTCATAGATAAGAGTATACGTGAATGTATTTGGTTGAAGTTGAATGTCTAGTATCTGTGTAGGCTCCAAAATGTCTGGGATAATTAGCCTGAAGTGTAAAAGTTAGCTTCAGTCTAGAATTTTACGTCTGGTTGATTGTTTTCTTAGGGTGGAGGTATAAATTATAATTCCAGGCTGAACAGTGGTTCTAAGCAGCTATCTCTATGTCAGTTTATTTTTCCCAGAGCTCTGCCCAGCTACCCGCTTTATTTTTAAAAGTTTTGGAAGTTCTGCATTTTGGTCCAGTATTTTGGATGATGGACATTTTTGCTCAATCCTACAGAACACCACCAATTCAAGTTCTCCTCCAATCCACTCACCATCCTGACTTGGAAGTATATCGCTGTTCCTTCACTGTCACTGCATCAAGACCCTGGAATTCCCTCCTTAATTGCATTGTGGGTGAATCCACAACAAGTCGACTGCAGCAGTTCAAGAAGGCAGCTCACTATCACCTTCTCAAGGGCAAATAGGGACGGACAATAAATGTTGGCCAACCAGTGAGGTCCACACCTCACAACTGAGTTAAAACAAGAGAAGTTAGAATCAAAATCTAACAGCACAGAAGGAGGCCATTCGACCCATTATTACTGTGGTGGCTGTTTTGCAGGAGCTATCTATTTCACTTTCCCCATTTTCTCCAAAAACCTGCTTGCCTCTGTGAGGCTTTGTCAGTGGTGTTGGTATGGAATTTCTGCTCAATACTGTTAGTATCTTTCAGTACAATCATGATATGCAGGTGTTTTAAAAAATTCTCAAGGTCAGGTTCGTAGGAGAGTAGTCTGACACAGAACAAACGACCAAGAGGCGAGTCTGCTAGAATATGGGCATTTTATTCCCCGCAGCGTCGCCACAACGGGTCTGGCTTATACTCACTCTACATGTTACCGGAACTGGGAGCCGTCAGTTCTCGTAGAGCGGTTGCCAACAACCCACGCTCGGCGGTTAAACGTAACCCCGGAGCAGACTCACCGAACTGGAGACTTTTCCAGCTGATATACTCTTTTCCAGATATAAACATTCATGTGAACAGCAGAGCAAGGCTAAAAAACACATTCCATTCTGGTTACATACAGATAAGAAGATTCACACGGGGAGGTGTGTAATAAGATTCACACGGGACTAAGCAACACCTCCATTCCGGTTAGATTCACACATGTATTGGGACATAATTTTTAACCGTTTCACCACATTCCACTGCTTGGCCCAATACATGTGTTACATTATGATTCACACATGTATTGGGACATAATTTTACACCACAGCAGGTCTGCACATACCACTGGAATCCACTGAGTGGTTTGCTGAGAATCATCTGTTTCTCCAGCAAGGAAGTCAACAATGCACCATCTGAGACTTGGCATCAATAAGAAATCTTTTGGTGTCATTTGAATCTTAATCATATGAAAGAATATAAACATGTAAGGCTTTCCAAATCCCTCAGTCCAACCAGGTTTATTGGAGAGCTGTAGGTGACCAATCTAGCTCACATGAGCACAATGACTTTAATGTGACTGATGCATCTTTGTGTCCCCAACTCCTCTGTACTCTGGAACTTACCCTCTAGGTTCAGAAGCCTGAGTTGTATTGCTACATTATTAGCAATTGGCATGGCTTTGTGTGGGGGATGGTGTATCTACCAAACTTGATCGAGTTTTTTGAAGAAGTGACAAAGATGATTGAGAAGTGCAGGTCAATGGATGTTGTCTTCAGCAAGGCCTTTGTCAGGGTCCCTCATTGCAGGCTGATACAGAAGCTAAAGTACATGGGATCTCTGGTAAGCTGCTAAACTGTTAAGCTGGATACAAACTGGCTCTGTCATAGAAGTCAGAGGGTAGCAGTGGAAGGATATTTTTCTGACTGGAGATCTGTGACCAATGCTATTCTGCAAGGATCATCACTGGGACCCCTGTTGTTTGTAAAATATATAACTGATTTTAAGAAGAACAAAATTATGAGGGGCATGGATAGGATAAATAGGCAAAGTCTTTTCCCTGGGGCCGGGGAGTCCAGAACTAGAGGGCATAGGTTTAGGGTGAGAGGGGAAAGATATAAAAGACACCTAAGGGGCGACTTTTTCACGCAGAGGATGGTATGTGTACGGAATGAGCTGCCCGAGGATGTGGTGGAGGCTGGTACAATTGCAACATTTAAGAGGCATTTGGATGGGTATATGAATAGGAAGGGTTTGGAGGGATATGGGCCGGATGCTGGCAGGTGAGACTAGATTGGGTTGGGATATCTGGTCGGCATGGACGGGTTGGACCGAAGGGTCTGTTTCCATGCTGTACATCTCTATGACTCTATGAGAATGTCGGTGTTGTGATTAGTAAGTTTGTGGGTGACACAATGATTGGGGTGTTGTGGATAGTGAGGAGGATTGCCAGAGAATACAGCAGGCTATCAATAGTCTAGAGACTTGGGCAGAGAAATGGCAGATGAAGTTTAATCTGTCCAAATGTGAGGTGATATATTTTGGAAGATTTAATGTAGGGAAATATACAGTAAGAGGCAGAATCCTTTGTACCATCTAACCTACAGAGGGATCTATATGTGCAGATGCACAGTTTCCTGAAAGTGGCAACTTAAGTGGATAAGGTGATCAAGAAAGAGTAGGGCATGTTTGCCTTCATCGGTCAAGGCATAGATAATAAAAACTGGCAAATCATGTTGCAGCTGCATAGAACTTTAGTTAGGCCACATTTGGAATATTTTAACAGTTCTAGTCACCACATTACCAAAAGAATATAGAGGCTTTGAAGAGGATACAGAACTGGTTTACCAGAATATTGCCTGGTTTGGAGGTATTAGGTATGAGGAGAGGTTGGACAAACTTAGTTTGTTTTTGCTAAAATGTTGGAGGATGAGAAGCGACTTGATAGAAATTTGCAAAATTGAGAGAAGCATTCTAGAGTCTTTTTCCCAGTGTAGAACTGTCAATTATTAGGGGACATAGGTTTAGGGTAAAAGGGGTTAAGTTAAAAGAAGATGTAACAGACAAGTTTTCTACACAGAGGATAGTAATGGATTGGAATGTGCAGCCAAATAAGGTGATGGAGGGGGATGCAACTGCAATGCTTAAGAGGCACATTGACAGATACATAAAAAGGCAAGTACAGGGATAGAGATCATGTAGTAACAAAAGAATTTAGTTTGAAGGCATCACGTGTCAGCACAGTCTTGGTGAGCTGAAGGGCCTGTGTCTGTGCTGTATTGTTCTTTGTAGTGACCTGCTAACTCTAAGGACATTTCCTTTATGGGAATGAGGACTTGAAGCTACAATTCCCCTCTGCCAGTCCTGGTCATCTCTTTCATTTAACATTATTTTCTGAAAGCAGGAATAGAAAGTTTGTTAGTTTGCACACAAAGTCAAACACGACCCTTCTGCTGGTGGGGGCCTCTGATCTGTAATGGGAGGATAATTGGTACCCCAAATACATCAGTGATATATTCATATATATATATATATATATATAGTGAGAGCACATGTTGTCATCTGACCCCCTTGCCTTTGGCTGGGTGATGACTTCCTCTCCACAAAGCACAATTGCTCATGTTCTCTGAACCTCAAATGGGGTACTCAACAGAGAGCTGGGTTCTTGTTATGTAAAATATCTTGAAATTTATTTACACCACTATTTACACAGCTGAAATATCAGACATATCATCTCAGTTGTGTGCTTCCTGATGTTACTATGTAACCTTACAAACACAACCTGAAGACTCCATGATGCAAAAAAAAATGAATGGAAGTGAAGCAGGTACCTTTCCACTAGAATGTCACGTATCATGCAGCTGCCTTAAGGATACAAATATAACTAGTCTGGAGTTTATGCTATAATACAGCAAGATTGACATTGGATTCATGTTCTTAGGGCTGACTCTGTGTCTGCTGACCTCACCCCCTTCCATCTCTTGGGAGAAGGAGTTCCGTCTGTTCCTTGTGGCTGACGGTAGAATTCACAGGGAAGCATCACTCAACTGCAGGACAACCTTAAGATCTTCCTTCTGCCATTGGTGGTATAGCCTTTTGGTGAGCTACTCAGTTACTCTAGAGTCTTCAGTGAAAGGAGAAGCAGCAGCAGTATGCCTGGAGGCAGCACAATCTAAGCAGCTGAAGCAGGACAGCTCAGGGCAGTAATTGTATAACAACCAGACACAGGAGAAGGAAAATCCCAAGGCCACAGGAGCAATAAGATTTTCAAACAGTAATGAATACAGGGATGGTCCCCCTTTAAATATGCTAACAGCACCTGCCAAGCAAGAGCTACACTGCTCTTGTTGGCTCTGGTTCCAGCTCAGCATTGAGACTAGGTAGCCCCTGTTCCTCAAGCACATTAATTATTTAATTTGGTTTTGATTTGATGTATTATTGTCACATGCACTGAGATACAGTGAAAAGTATCGTATTGCATGAGAACCAGACAAAGCATACCTTACATAAGTAAATCAGGGTGCAAACAACTGAGAATGGAATGCAGAATATAATGTTACCTCTACTGAGAAGGTGCAGAGAAAGATCAACTCTCATACATGAAAGGTCCATTTGTAAGTCTGATAATAGCAGAGAAGATGTTTTTAAATCGGTTGGTACCACTACGCAATGCTACAGAATCTTAGGAGCATAATGCTTAGGAGAAGGCAGCTCTCAGCCCTTGGAGCTTAATCCTGTATTCAATAAGATCATGGCTGATCTCACTGAGGTATCATCACCATTTTCCTGACCGCCTTCCCCCAGCATTCTTGATTCTCTTCTCTATCAAACATCTCTCTCATCCTACCCTCAAACAATTCACTCATCCAACCTCCACTGTTTTTTAAGAAGAGAACTCCTCACACTCAGGACCATCTGTGAAAGATTTTCTTGTCTTCCCTCTTTATTTTTATACTGTGTCCTCCATTTCTAGCCTCTTTGAAAGCATGATCATGCTCTTAATCATAAATGCGAGGTGATGCATTTTGGAAGGTCGAATTTGAAAGCTGAGTACAGGATTAAGGATAGGATTCTTGGTAGTGTGGAGGAACAGAGGGATCTTGGTGTGCAGGTACATAGATCCCTTAAAATGGCCACCCAAGTGGACAGGGTTGTTAAGAAAGCATATGGTGTTTTTGGCTTTCATTAACAGGGGTATTGAGTTTAAGAGTCGTGAGATCTTGTTGCAGCTCTATAAAACTTTGGTTAGACCGCACTTGGAATACTGCGTCCAGTTCTGGTCGCCCTTTTATAAGAAAGATGTGGATGCTTTGGAGCGGGTTCAGAGGAGGTTTACCAGGGATGCTGCCTGGACTGGAGTCATTGAGCCCATTGATCTGTGCTGGTCAAAAACAAGGACCTAACTTCTTCCCATTTTTCACCACTTGGCCCATTGCCATGTATGTCTTGGTATTAAAGGTAATGCTTAAATATTGGGAGAGTTTTGGCCTCTACCACCCTCAGATTTAAAGCTGCAGGTGTGTCACATTCAGTCATGAATGGTCTGTATGGTTAAACAGTTTGAAAGAGTCTCCACAAATAATCGATCCTCAATTATCTTGGAGCCCAGCACATTGTGCAAGAGATAAAACTGAGGCATTTGCAAACAATTTTGACCAGAAGTATGATCAGTCTCAATCTCCTGCAGAGTTCTGTACATCACATTTTCTGGTCATCACCAACTTTATTCACTCCATATGATATCAAGAAATGGCTACTCTTGGCACTGAATGCTGCAAAAGCTGTAGGCCTTGACAATACTTCAACAACAGTACTGGAAACTTGTCATCCAGAACTAGTCAAGTTCCTAGATAAGCTGTCCCAGTGCAGCTTCAAATCTGGCAACATCATGGAAATTTCTCAGATATGTCCTCTCCCTCAAAGCCAAATTAAACTCAACCACTTACCATCCTATTAACCTTCTTCCAATTATCAGCAAATTCATGGAAAGTATCATTGACGATGATATTAGGAAGCACTTGCCAACAACAGCTTACTCATTGATGCCCAGTTTGGGTTCCATCAGGGATTTTCATCACCTGATCTCATTACAGCCTTGACTCAAACACAGACAAAAGGGCTGAAATCCAGAGGTGGGGTGAAGCTGACTGCCCTTGACATCAAGGCTGCATTTGATTGGTTAAACCTTAGCTAAACTGGAGTCAATGAGAATAAAAGGGAAATCTTTCCACTGGTGGGAGTAATACCTGGCAGAAAGTCAAATGGTTTTGGTTGTTGAAGGTCAATCATCTCAGATACAGGATATCATTGAAAATGTTCCTCAGAGTATTAACCTTGGGTGGCCCATCTTTTGGTGCTTTATTAATGACCCACCCTCTGTCATAAAGTGAGAAATGGGGATTCACTTGTGATTTCACAACATTCAGCACGATTCATGACTCCTCAGATAGTGAAACAATTCATGTCCAAATTCTGTAAGACTTTGAGAACATCCAAGCCTGCAACGATAAATGGCTAATTACCTTTATGCTCGACAAGTGCCAGAAAATCAGTAGTTTCAGCAAGAGAGAATCTAATCATCATCATTGACCAGAAACTCAATTGTACCAGCTATGTAAATATTGGATGACAAGAGCAGGTCAGGCTTAAAGTCTTGCAGCAAATAATTCATTTCTTGACTCCCCAAAACCATCCACCAAAGCAAGGCACAAGTCAGCTTTCAAGAGGTATAGCACCTTCCGGAATATAGCAGCATGTTTACTGACGCCCAGTCTCCGACCTTCAAATCTCCCTCTCCAACATCTGCATACAGTGTGCACCATATGCAAGTTGTAGTCAATAACTCACAAAGGCTCCATAGACAGATGACTGCAATAGTTCATAAAGGCTGCTTAACAACACCAGGTGAGGTCCACAGATTCTCCTTACTGAAGGGACATTATGAGCAGATGTGTATTTATGGCAATAAACAATAGTTTTATAGAGTCA